>NW_006204103.1:253474-289307 GCF_000334495.1 Tupaia belangeri chinensis
AAAAGAAGAGTCAGGGAAGGCTGGAGTGAAAGAGAGATTTGTATGTGCTTTGAGTAGTTTTCCTGAAAGTATATTCTGCTGTGGGTACATTTCATCTAGTTTATAAAAGAATCCACAGAATGTTTTACTTCTGTTCAGGCAAGGTTTGTTTTAGGAAACGTATTTGAGAATTCTCTCATACTCTATTTCCTTCTCTAAATCTTATTAGAAAACTGGGTTTCTAGGTGGAGTAGAATTGAGAAATAGAAACTAGTTCCCCCCTCCCCAGAAAAAAAAGGTGAGAGAAAACAGGTCTTGTTATTCAGCTCCGACTACATTACTGTTATAGAGGTTCCTGGGGAAAGGGTTTGAGGCAGACAAACATGATTCCCTTTCTCGCCCACTCCTCTCAGGTCTGCAGTAGACAGAAGGACGTAAGATAGTAAGGAACGCTGAACAAGCTTCCGAGTAAATATTAGGGTATCGATGACACACCAAAGAATTCAGCTGAATAACAAAATCTTACAAGAAGTGTACATCCTGTGGCCAGCAGGTGGCATGGTAGTTAAAGCACTGGACTCATACATTTTTAACTGTGGTTCAAGCCTCAGACCTGGCAACTTGAGTCATATGCATGCATATGTGCCCAAAGTCCCAAGAGAAGATAGAGAAGGGATTGCAGCATGGCCATTCCCCCTGGGGGGAGATTTCTATTTTCTCTCTCTCTGTCTCTATCTGGCAAATTCACACAGTCTATGGCAAAAACAAACAAAGGGCATACTGTATAGTGGTTTTTAGTTATATAAAATTCTAGAAACTATAATCTGATGCATAGGGTCAGGAAACAAGAAACAGATCCCTGGTTTCCTAAGAACAGAGAGGAACATTACAAAAGGAGAGAGGGAAATATCACTGATGGGAAGGATAAAATTTTAGGAGATGATAGCATGTTTATTACATTGATGGTTTTGCCAGGTTCATACGCACACACACACACACACATGCACGTGCACATATACATACATATATGTATACCCACTTTACCAAATCATACATTTAAAAATATACTGTACTATGTGCCAATATTATTTAAATTATTAAGAATAATATTTGTTTAATAATAAAGGACTGAAAATAACTTAAATGTTTTCAGTTTTGTTAACAATTTTATTACTAGGAATAGGTGTAACAAATACTTTGTGTCCCTGACTTGTCATGCATATAAAAATCCAAACTAGAAAACAAAGTCAATATAAAAAGTTTTTCTAGCATTTAAACACTCCATCAAGACTTTTCAGGGCCATTTTGCCAAAACTCTAAGATTTTCCTTCTTATTTATTATCAAAACACTTATTACTTAATACTAAACTAATATTCAAAATAATATTATAAATATGGCAATTATAAACATGTTTTTTAAAGTTTCTGTATTTAATCTTAACACCTTAATACCTACTTTTAACCATTTTGCATTTCTTAGACATAAAAAACAATTATGGATCTTTTATTATTTAAGGAATTTGTTTGGACTTCTCTATTACACTCATCTAGAAAACTTCTATTAAACATCATGTTTAGCTTAATGTTTGTTCTACCTACCTTTTCCCTACTCGAATCTGGAAAATATTGATAACTGGATAATTATTTACTTCTTGGTGTGTTGAAAACTAAACATAAACTTGGGTAGAAAAATCGAACTTCCTTCAGTGTCATTTCAAACTAGGTTTCTAGTTTTAAGTTTCTTTTCACTACTGGGCATTTGCTTTCTTTTGTATGTTTTAGACTTAATGTTTTATAACATTACAGATAAATTTTCCTTCATGCAAACTTGTATTATACCAGTTATGAAATTTTAAACAAGTCAACAACTCATACACAATGTAAAATTTCCAGAGAAATTCAGGCTTTTGAATTCTAAATTTCTGAGTAACAATGGCTGGTATGGTCCTGCCTACAGTCACCATCGTGTCTAAAAGACCATTCATAGTACACTTCCTTCTCTCTCTTTTTTTAAGGTTTTTGCCATAAGGCGTGAGCACTGGCTGGAGAGATACAGAGAGGGAAGGTGAGAAAGCACCTCCCCAAGGGCAGATGGCCACACTGCCATCCCTCCTGTTTTATTCTCCTTCAGGATTTGGGGTACACACACACACAAGTGCCTGCAGTAATTTTCCAGTCCCCACGTCCAAGACTCGAACTACAGCTAACCATGTGGCAATCCAGTGTGTTAATCACCATGTCATTCGCTGGCTGCTCATCTCATACTTTCAAAAAACCAAAAGAGGTATTGATTTTGAAACTTTAGACCCATTAAGTTAAAATGTTTCATGGTTTAGAGCAGTGAAGTCTCCTGACCAGTAACTTTAGCATCGCCTGGACACTTACTAGAAATGGCAATATCCTCAGACCCTATGCCGGACCTATGGATTAAAATTCTTGGAGCGGGACCAGCAGTTAGTGTAATGGCTATGTCGCTAGACTCCCAAGTAGGCCACCACGGTTCGCGTCCCGGACCCGGTGGCTTAAACTCACTCCGGGTGTGTGTACGTGCGTGCCCAAGATCCCGAGAGGAGAATGGAGGAGAAGGGATTGCGGCATGGCCATTCCCCATGGGGGGTGATTTCTTGCTTTCTGTCTCTCTGTCTTTCTCTGTCTGTCTGGCGAGCGCATGCGCCCTATAGCGAATAAATCTCTCTCAAAAAAAAAAAAAAAAGAATTCTCTGAGCTTTCCTCAGTGTATGGAGCACTGCTCAAAACGGCTTCACTTAGGTCAAGCACCACACCCAGTGACTTTCCCTGCCATTCATAAACGACCACCTGAGCCACTCAGGTAAACTGCTATCGCCACAAGCCACAGTGAGCAGAACCATGAGAAGCCAGACTGCTCCTAACGATAAGGACACAGGGTCACTATAAGGCCCTTCTCAGAGAGGCACATAAACAGGCTTCTTGGACAGCCTTTCCACTGCGGGCCATTCAGTGTGGGAACTGGAGCAGCTGCTGTGCTGGAGCACCTACTTCAGTAGACGCAGCTCACCTCTCTGAGACTGGACCCTGCCTGGTGGAATCAGGCTGGCTTGGACACCATCGCTGTCCCTGTCCCGAGGATGCTAGCTGCAGACCCCTGCTGTGCCGAGTCACTGGAGAGCCTTACTGGGAAAGCCCTCATCTAGGATGGAGGACCCCTTCCCGTGAGGCTTCTGGGGGTATTCTCAGTGCAGTGTGTGGTGCAGGTGTCCACCCCCAGCAGGCTTGCATCCCCCTGTCCCTCCACAGCCCCCCAATCCACGCTATGCTTTCTTGCCTGATGGGACACTGGATGTGAATAAAGCTTCGACACTGCGGAAAGACACAACTCGAGTTGCCGACTAGTTCCTTGTGCTCCCAATACCCAGCCACCCCGGTGGTTCTGAGTCACAAAGTTTGCGAATCACTAGACTACATGACCACCTACATTTTCAACAGGAAAACATATAAAAAGTAGTTTGTAGAAATGGTTAAATATTTTGATCTCAATGAAAAACACATACCCAGGTGCATAGTGTACACAGCCAGAAGGGTCTTCACGATTCCTGTAGAGGGTAAGAAACTTTTTACAGTTAGTTGCCACAGTCAAGACTGAGTCTTTTTTTTTTTTTTTTTCTTTTTTTGGAGACGTTTTTGCTATAGGGCGCGTGCACTCGCTAGAAAGACAGAGAGAGACAGAGAGATAGAAAGTGAGAAATCACCCCCCAGGGGAAATGGCCACACCACAATCCCTTCTCCTCCATTCTCCTCTCGGGATCTTGGGCATGCACGCACACGCGCCCGGCGTGAGTTTTAAGCCACCGGGTCCCGGACGCGAACAGCGGTCGACTCCGTGGGAGTCCAGCGACATAGCCGTTAAGCTAAATGCTCGTTCCCAAGACTGATTCATTTTCATTCAGGATAACTTACAAGCTTTTGCCTTTGACATTTTTTTAAGATTAAAATGGAATCAGAATTCCTAGGTAGTAATTCCCAGCACTTAACCTAAAAGTAGCCTCCGTCTAACTGGGATGATATCTCAGTAATACGAAGTCTGTCTCAGGGGAGCTACACAAAAACTGAAATTTCTACTCTCTCGAATTTCGACAGTTCTATTTCAACAAAGCATGGTAAAAATGCAGAACACGGAGGTGAAACAATTGGAACTCATATCAGAATAGATCAGCATGCTGCAGAGACTGAGAAAATGCTACGAGCTCCCAGCTGGGAAAACTTGTAATTGCAACCAGCCAGAACATTGATATAGAGATAGCAAAATTACTAACAAGGGAAAAAGAAAATTTAGGAGACAAATAGAGGAAGCGTTTTCCTATGTATGACAAGAACCCTAGTAAATATGACAAAGTGCTCGTCAAGAGCAGAATGTTGAACTGGCGTGAAGAAAATATAAAATTGATTACTACAATGACAAGCCACATAAAATGCTATAATAACAGCACAGGAACTCATTTCAAATAAAAGTGAAATAAAAACACTCTCCCAAATTAAGGGGAAAAATGTGAACAAAACTAAACTTCTTGCTTTGGGCAATTCTGTAACCAGAAACTATCGTCAAAAGCAATCAAGACTAATGGTAACATTATCATAAGGGAGAATACATATGGCTCTAGGGATTTCTCCAATACATACGTCTATAGCCTCCGTTCGCCTAACATCAGGAAAGCAGCGATCTAGGAGCTAATACCCCATTACAGTAGAATTCAAACAAAGCTATGCCATAAATTCATTTCTAAGCCAAGAAGTATCTCTTTTCTTGATTCAGGCATACCAAAATGCAGGGAGACAGAAATCTACTTCAGTTATGTATTCAGGATTGCAACACTATACATATTGATGTCAACTAAAAAATTTATCATTACAGCTGGTTATTATTAATGAAGTCTTGTTCTAAAGTCAGAGAATTAAAGGGATCAGAAAGACTCTAGATCTCATTTGCAATCGTTATCCCTGAAAAGTTGCTCAGCTGCAACTGAATGGCAAGCACTATGTAAGGGACTGCTAGAAAAGAAACCTCTGGGGAGTGCAAAGCCTTATGCTGTGCCCTGAACTGTGTCCTCTACCTGGCCGGTTCTGGTGGACGAGATTTCCCATGTTCGAAGGCAACCACAGTTGATGTCTTAGCAATGGCTATGCAAGCCCTTTCGAAGTTACGAACCAAAGCTGTGTAGAATATGCTCACCTGAATTAAGCAAGTAATTGTGGTTGGTGTAGGTATTCCTGGGTTTCAAAGTTCTTCGTGTCCCCCAAAAGCAGCAGATTGGGTAGTAGCCAGGAAATTAAAACCAGAACTGCTTGGGATCTTGCCAGCTCCGTAAGAGTAGCCATTGTGACTCACATAGCGCTTTGTGCTCGCGTCTCTCTCCCGCTGTTTCTCACGCCGCCCTTCACCAACATTTCTCCCTGATGTGTAGAGCTTGGCGTGGTTCGTGTTGCTTTGCGTAAGGATATTTTGGGGACCTACCTCAAGCAGAACAAAACAGTTCACTGAAAGGGATAAGCAAGAATAGTTCCTTGATATTCAATGACAAAACTCTAAATACAGGTTTACCTACAGGGAGTTGTTTACTGTAGAGTGCAGAAAGAAATCTTTTATCATTTTGTACCATTCAATTAGTTTTATTTTATTTTTTTAAATTTTTCCAGAGAGTATGTTAGCTCTCTCTAGAGAGAAATAGAGGAGGAGAGAGACAGCACCCCCTCCTGGGGCATAGTCACAGCCCAGTCCCTTCTCGGTTTATCTACCCTGTTGAGATTTAGATCACACAGGCACATGTACCAGCATTTTTCTCTTTAAAAAAAATTATTATTTATTTATTTTTTAAATTATTATTCAATTAACCAGAAAGACAGAGAGAAGGAAAATGAGAAAGCAAGCCACTAGGCCCAGGACTTGAACCATAGTTGGCCATGTAAAAGTCCAGCACTTTGACTGCCATAGCACCTGCTAGTCCTGTGCCGACACTTTTCTGGCTGCCAGGGTTGAGATTCAAATTGTGTAGTTGGTCAAGTGGGTTCTGGTCACTTTAATCACTAGGCCATAGAGCCAACCCCATTGATACACACACACACACACACACACACACACACACACACACACATATTATTAGATCCATGTGTTCACTATTCACATGAATTACTTTAAGGTCACATTTAAGAATTCAAAAAACACTTAACCCTTTTAATCCATGTGATCTCAAAATCTTAAATAAAATAAATATTTTTTGAGTAAAAGTCAAAGAAAAAGAACAAAAGAAGTTAATACAAAGTGAACTTTCTTATCAAAATAATTTTACAACAAAATGCACACATTTGTAATACATGTTGTAATAAGTTAAATATGTTTTCATTCCTTACTGCTACCTAACTTTTGACCCCCCCTCTCCATCTCTAAAAAGACATTTGGTATTATGGAAGATAACATGGCTACCACTGAATTTTTGTTCTACAATGTTCAGTACCTTTTTGTTTTTTATGATCCTCATACAATCTTTTTATATATTACTATTTTTTTGCAAATAGCAAAAGGATGTATTGGATCACAAGAGTTGACACATTTTTGCATAGAAAAATATGCCGACTTTTCTGACTACCCAATATATGAATACAACAGCCATGCTTTGTCTCCCCTTCATCTTACTGTATAATTTCATGTCTTCAGAAGAGCTCGGTGTTTTTTCCCCCTGATACTCTCATGGGTACTGTACCGACGTTTGGGCTTACTTCTTCAGTTCTTTTCATGTATCTTTATAATTTATTGCAATACCATCTTCTTCCCTTTTCTATGGACTGTAACTATTTTGCATATTGTCAACTCCTAGGCCTTAAAGAACGACTCTACAAGGCAGTAATGACTACAGACTCTTGGAGTCAGGCTGGGGTCTAGTCCCAGTGAGGTCAGGCATAAGCAGTGCTCTCTTCAGAAAGTTTGGACTCTGTTTCAGTTACCCATCCATATTACCCCTGTGTGGAACTAGAGATGCCTCATTATATACAGAATAAAATAGAAATTCATTATTTTAAAATTCATTATTTTGAAGTATTACAAAAATTGGTTATGGACCAAAATTATTTATATTTAAATATGTTAGAAAGGGAATATTACACAAAGACATTATCCGAGCACAATAAAATTATGTTAGATATTAATATAAATGGATAAACAAACTAAGGGTTGTCTTTGAAAATTTCTTTGACCACGGCATGTAAATGAGAATATTAAAAACAAAATAATATTTTTAAAATATTAAAATGGTGAGAATGAGAATATTAAAAACAAAAATTTTTTTAAATGGGGGATATTTATAAATGTATCGGGGAAATCTGTAACTAAGGTATTTCTGTGAACAAGTCAAGTTGAAAAAATAAATGAAGCAAGGCTGGCCCTGTGATCTGGTGGTTAAGGAAGCTGGATTCCACATGGATGACACTGCATGATTTAAATCCTGGCCTTGGTAGCTTGAAAACATGCCAGAGGTATGTGCATGCATACCTAAAATCCTAGAGAAATGGAGAAATGGAGGAGAAGGGATTGCAGGAGACTCAACAGCATTGTTTCTTAAGAGAGAAGGTAGCCCGACCCGGGGGACAGTTGAACAGGTTTCCTGAGGAAAAGAGTGAGAGACAGGATGAACAACGTAGTGTTACAACACGGAGACGACGCAGTGTTACAACTCTTCAGGATTTTCCATTTATTGTGGGCAGCACAGAGACGACATAGTTTTACAGTTCTTCAGGGTTGTCTGGAGACGATGCAGTGTCAAAACTCTTCAGGGTCATCCGGAGACGACGTAGTGTTACGGGTCTTCAGGGTCTTCAGGGACGTCTGGCGATTGTGGGCCAGGGATCGTGGTTATATACATGCTGGTGGGCAGTGATTGGTTAAATGAAGGATTGTAAAAGGTGGGTTATGATTGGTTGCTTTTGTGGACCAATTATGAGGTGCCAGATATGCAAATCTGAGGGATTCTAAGCTCACCGATTTGCTATGGGAAGTGGCCAATCAGAGTATGGTTTTGAAGGTGAGGTTTTGAAGGGGAGCCAATCATGGCCTTTGGCATTGTGTAATTTTGGATCACAAGAGTTGACACATTTTTGCATAGAAAAATATGCCGACTTTTCTGACTACCCAATATATGAATACAACAGCCATGCTTTGTCTCCCCTTCATCTTACTGTATAATTTCATGTCTTCAGAAGAGCTCGGTGTTTTTTCCCCCTGATACTCTCATGGGTACTGTACCGACGTTTGGGCTTACTTCTTCAGTTCTTTTCATGTATCTTTATAATTTATTGCAATACCATCTTCTTCCCTTTTCTATGGACTGTAACTATTTTGCATATTGTCAACTCCTAGGCCTTAAAGAACGACTCTACAAGGCAGTAATGACTACAGACTCTTGGAGTCAGGCTGGGGTCTAGTCCCAGTGAGGTCAGGCATAAGCAGTGCTCTCTTCAGAAAGTTTGGACTCTGTTTCAGTTACCCATCCATATTACCCCTGTGTGGAACTAGAGATGCCTCATTATATACAGAATAAAATAGAAATTCATTATTTTAAAATTCATTATTTTGAAGTATTACAAAAATTGGTTATGGACCAAAATTATTTATATTTAAATATGTTAGAAAGGGAATATTACACAAAGACATTATCCGAGCACAATAAAATTATGTTAGATATTAATATAAATGGATAAACAAACTAAGGGTTGTCTTTGAAAATTTCTTTGACCACGGCATGTAAATGAGAATATTAAAAACAAAATAATATTTTTAAAATATTAAAATGGTGAGAATGAGAATATTAAAAACAAAAATTTTTTTAAATGGGGGATATTTATAAATGTATCGGGGAAATCTGTAACTAAGGTATTTCTGTGAACAAGTCAAGTTGAAAAAATAAATGAAGCAAGGCTGGCCCTGTGATCTGGTGGTTAAGGAAGCTGGATTCCACATGGATGACACTGCATGATTTAAATCCTGGCCTTGGTAGCTTGAAAACATGCCAGAGGTATGTGCATGCATACCTAAAATCCTAGAGAAATGGAGAAATGGAGGAGAAGGGATTGCAGGAGACTCAACAGCATTGTTTCTTAAGAGAGAAGGTAGCCCGACCCGGGGGACAGTTGAACAGGTTTCCTGAGGAAAAGAGTGAGAGACAGGATGAACAACGTAGTGTTACAACACGGAGACGACGCAGTGTTACAACTCTTCAGGATTTTCCATTTATTGTGGGCAGCACAGAGACGACATAGTTTTACAGTTCTTCAGGGTTGTCTGGAGACGATACAGTGTCAAAACTCTTCAGGGTCATCCGGAGACGACGTAGTGTTACGGGTCTTCAGGGTCTTCAGGGACGTCTGGCGATTGTGGGCCAGGGATCGTGGTTATATACATGCTGGTGGGCAGTGATTGGTTAAATGAAGGATTGTAAAAGGTGGGTTATGATTGGTTGCTTTTGTGGACCAATTATGAGGTGCCAGATATGCAAATCTGAGGGATTCTAAGCTCACCGATTTGCTATGGGAAGTGGCCAATCAGAGTATGGTTTTGAAGGTGAGGTTTTGAAGGGGAGCCAATCATGGCCTTTGGCATTGTGTAATTGTTTGCTCTCTGAGAAACCGGAGATATTCGCTGTTGCTCAGCCTCCCATAAGAAGGAAGCCTCCTTGACCTTGATGTTGCCACAGAGGTCTCTTACTGTGGCTGTTAGCATCTTTCAGCTTATCTCCAGAAGCGTGAGTGCAGTGAAGGGAGGTGACTTACATTCATTGGAATATGCTGGAGTCATTGCATATGTTTCTGTCAGCCCATTGCCTCAGGTGTGGGGTAAGAAAACCAACACGTTACCGAGTACAGATGTAAGGGTGAAATGCAGGTCAGGCTCTCAGGCACATCTCTGGTACTGTGGCCCTTAAGGACCCTGGACTTCCAGGCTACCTTAAGTATATTCCTATAACACCAAATGTCCCATTTCTAGATGTTTGTAACAAATAACAAAGAAGTTAGTTACTCAATAAAAGTCCTTGTAGGTATACTTTTATTTTTAAGTTTTTATTATAGGGTGTGTGTATTTCTGGAAAGGAGAAAGACAAAAAGAAACAAAGAGAGAGAAAGTGAAAAATCACTCTCTCTCCCCCGAGAGTTTGGCCAAACCAGTTTCTTCTCCTCTCTTTCCTCTTGGGATTTTGGACATGCATACACATGTACTCAGCATGATTTTCAAGCCACTAGGTCTGGGACTAGCATCATGGTCAGTCATATGAGAGTTCAGTGCCTTAGACACCATATCACCTGTTGACCCCACAGGTATACATTTTATATTAGAAAATAGTCTATTAATCAAATAAGCTACAAAAAGTTGTAATTGTACCTACAACATATTTTTGAAAAGTAGGGGACATCATATTACTTCTTCTAAGTCTGAAGAAATGGTGTATTTTTCACCCTTATGTAAGCTGCATCCGTGAACTCTAGTTCCAACCTCCTTCCACAGAGTGACTCCTAACTACGCTAAGATTTGACTAATGAGTCCAATATTTGATAGAGTCAGAAATTGAATTAGTGGCTATTTTTAAAAGAATATTTTTTATTTAATTAACTAATTTACTTTTTTTTTTTTTTTTACTTTGTTATAGTGCTCATGCTCTTACCAGCGAGAGAGAGAGAGAATGAGAAAGCTATCCGGGACTCAAACCTCAGTCAGCCATATGAAATCTAGCACCTCAGTCACCACACACCTGCCACTGGTGGCTATTTTATCCATATCTTTGTACTTCAGGTTTTTTCCCCAAAAAAGAATGATAGAAATTAAATACAACTTTTTGTGTTACAATTTACACAATGATAATTATTATTATATCCATTAAGGATGCACATGCCACCAAAAAGGGAATGGTACTATTTGATCCTTCAGACATTCATACCTGCATTCATCTGACCAAACATTCTTGGGGAAAATGTTCCACAGCTTGAAGGAATTCCCAGGTTGGCTTCAGTCTCTGATAAAACCTCGGACATTTTGTGAGTTTTCTGAAGAAAGTTTTCTGAAATACTGACTATGAAAAGTGAACAAACACTTTTTAATATAGCATTTATAAAATTTATGTTTTTTAGTCATGATGAGCATAAACATGAGCACATTAGACTGTGAGAAAAAGAGAGAAAGAACAGAAGAGAGGAAAAGATGAACACTCTCTCCAGGGCCTCACATACCCTTGCTCCAGCTTTCTAACCCATCAGATCCTGGGCATTTGCACATGTACCTGCATATTTCAGGTAGACCAGGCAGGAGATAGGAACCATGATTTCCATATGAGATCCAGTGTCTTCTGAGAAGCACATTACCGCTGAACCATGGAATCAGCCCTTTGATATAGATTTCAATGCATAATTAATCTAGATAATTAATAGAGAATGGCATTAGACATGTACTAAGTTTAAGATCCTTGTGTTTATATCATGAACATGATGGTGTGCTCTCTATCCTCAGGGAGCTTCCAGTCTAGTAGCAGTGCGGAGAGGTACAAACTCATCATAATAAAAAGCAAAGTGTGCTAAGTATTCTGAGAACTTTACAAATTGCTATTATAGCATACACTGTGCCCTCTGCCAATTAATTCCAACTGGGAGGATTAGGGAGTACTTTAAGAAAAAAAAAATAGGAGTAGCAGAACTTCAAAGATGAACATTCTTTGTGCAAATCAAAATAAGGAAAAGATACTTTACCCTGGGGCAGAGAAAAGTCACCAAGTCAAGTAAAAAGAATGCATGGTTTGTTTAGGAGAAGAAATTATTCATTTATAAGAGAGTAAACAGTAGGAGATAGGATTTCTGAGAAGGTTGAGAATAAAGTTAAGACATGATGAAAAGGAAGCTATCTCTCATTTAGTCTAATAAAATGGCTTTGGAGACCACTTCCCTCATTCCTTTCTATTACTTGAACTGAGTTGCATTTTGGAGCAACATTTCCAGGAACAGGCTTCGCTGACCCCTTGAAGGTTGCATGTCTTAGTTAACTACTGAGGGATGCATACTGACTGATGAACAGGATTCTCAAGGCGAGCAGGTGGCATAGTGGTTAAGGCACTGGATGCCCATATTGCTGACCGGGATTTGAATCCTAGATCCAACAGCTTGAAACATGCTGTGTGTGTGTGTGTGTGTGTGTGTGCATGTGTGTGTGTGTGTGTGTCCAAAATTCTGAGAAGAGAATGAAGAAGAAGGGATTGTGGCATAGCCATTTCCCTAGGGGATGATTTCTTACTTTCTCTCTCACTGTCTTTCTGTTTCCAGCAAAAGCATGTGCCCTATGGCAAAAATAAATAAATAAATAAAATAAAAATAAATTAAAAAATAATAAAAAAGACAAAAAAAAAGCAAATAAACAAACAATAACGACAACCAAAAAAAATCCTCCAAGATTCTCAAAAAAAGAAAACAGAAAAGGAAAGAAAGAAAGAAAATAGAAAAAGAGAGTGCTAGCAGAGAATGAGAGAGGAGGCGGGAAGGGAGAGAGGGTAGAAAAGTGAGAAAGAGACACCAGTGGGTGGCATAGCAGTTAAGATGCTGGACTTCCACATGGTTGACCACGGTTTGAGTCCCAGACCCAGCAGCTTGAAACTCATGTTGGGTGCATGTGTATATGTGCTCAAAATTCTGAGAGAAGAATGGAGGAGAAAAGATTGCTGTGTGACCATCCCCATGGGAGGTGATTTCTCGCTTTCTGTCTCTCTATCTCTTTCTGGCTTACCAGTCAGCACACACATCTTATGGGAAAAAATACCTTAAAAAGAAAGAGAGAAAAGTCAGAAATAAGGGGGAAAAAATGAGAAGACTGTCGACTCCTGCACATGTCGAAGATTCTGATTAGATTAGGAAGTCCAGTACCTGATTTTAGTCACTTATGTCACACCAGCTTTCTTCACTCTGGTTCCGGTGAGTTTTCTTGGTATGGACTTCAGAACTTCATGGCACCCAGAATTTTATTTAATAATTCCTTATCGGAAAACAAACTGGCAGGACTGAAATGCTAATTTAATTGATACACGAATACCGTTACCTGAGGTGTCACACCTCACATCCATAACAGGGCAGAACTCAGATGACTTCTAGGATTGCAGAGTCCTAAAGACCAACATTTCCACCTTAGTACCTCTTCAGTAATTCTTCTGACCTAACTGAATTTTGGTTTATTTTCCCTAGGACTATCAGAAATATTTCAGGTTCCATTACCTCATCAACCCTCCTTCTAACTTTATAAAACAATGAAAAGCAAAACAGTTTTCCATGGGCCTCGGTTGTAATTGACTCTCCAGGGCATCTTTGCACTGCCCCATTAAAATGGCGCTGTTGTTATGATGATATTTCTCAGCAGGGGTGTTGGAAATAAATGATTAATATGCAAAGCAGTAAAAATGTGATTTTTGCTGTTAAATTGGCCAATGCTTATGATCTTCAATTTGTTCAAACAAAACAAAACAATGTTCAAGCCATTCTTTCTGACCGAAGCTTCTAAAATGCTACAAGCCAGGTAATTAAAATGTCTTTATAGCATTGTCTTTATGGTAGTATATCTATCAATACGTTTAGGATACTTGGATTATTGTGGTACCCCAATGTGCTTCAGAATTTAAGGCAAAACCTTGTGGATTTTTTTGTTTTTTTTTGCCTTATTACATATGCGCTCAGAGAGAGAGAGTAAGAAATCACCCCCGGGAGGGGTGGCCATATAGCAGTCCTTTCTCCTCCAGGCTCAATATTTTGGGCACACAAGCACATGCATCCAGCGTGTTTCAGAGGCCACCAGACAGGACACAAACCTATGGAGTTGGCCATGTGGGATCCAGAACCTTACCCACCATACCACCTGCAGGCCCATCCATCTTACTTGTTTAATGTGAGGGATAAACATTTCTATAACAGATCTTATTTTATTTAATGATTTTATTTATAGAACCTTTTTATACCTTGCTAGACATATTAAGCATCGCTTTAGTCTGTTTTCAAATTTTAAAGGTTCTATTTATACTTTTTTAGAAAAGAAAAATAGAGCCCAGATGGCTTTGTTTTTGTCTTGTCCTGCAGAACCTAAGTAAACAAAACTATTGAGACAAATAGAATTAAGGAAAAAGTTTGTAATATCAACTTTCCTAACCTGGAAGTTCCAGATACTCAAGTTTTTCCAGAGATTTCTAACAATATAACAAACCTGAAAAGCATGCTTTTAGGAGGGAAGCCAACAAGATTCCCCCACGGTGGCCGGGACACATACACACAGCACTTCAGCACTTGCCTGAATTCTTCACATATGCTTTCTGGTTTGCTCAGTGAACAAGCACCAAGTCACTGGAGATTTTATGCCCAGTGACTTCTCACCAGGCAGAGTCTAATTTGGCAATGATTCTAGGGTCCTCCTGCTGAGAAAGCTGCTTCTGGCAGGAGCTCCCTGGCTGACGGAGGGAGGTGTTTCCGCCCATGGCTCTGCTCTCTTTCATCCAGGCCTGGGATCACATCTGCTCCTGGGGCTCCCAGCCTAAGTAAGGGACCTCTGAGCGAGGTGTGGGCACAAAGCACTCTGCATTTTCTGGTGCAATGCCATCTCTCTCCTATGTCAGAAAGAATACTCCTCATGGCCTAATGACCTGCCTATTTTTTTTCCTTATCTTACCTGAGATGCATAAAATGACATTGTGTGTAGAAGAAAATGGTGTAAATTAGATGGTGGCACTTCATGCCCTGTAGAAGTGACGAAAGGTGTGAAGTACGAAGGCATGTTTTTCCTGGAGTAATAGACTACAAAATCGCCAACCAGAAAAAGCATTTAAGAAATAAGACAATATTCGCCAAAAAAATTAAGGAAAAAAAAAAGAGATTTAAATAGTCGCTTTGTCCAAAAAAAAATTTCCTTATGAAGAAGTTTTTTTTTGTTTGTTTGTTTGTTTTTTTTCTTTTTTGGAGACGTTTTTACTACAGGGTGCATGTGCTCGCCAGAAAGACAGAGAGATAGAAAGCGAGAAATCACCCCCCGGGGGAAATGGCCACTCCACATCTGCTGATCCCAATGAAGAAATATTTTAATCATAAAAATACTCTGGGTAAACTTTGGGACATGGAAATATAACATTTCTTATAAGAGTTATAGTTTCTGGGACCAGCAGTTAGAGTATCGGCTATATGGCTGGACTCCCATGTAGTCAACCACAGTTTGAGTCCTGGACCCAGTGGCTTAAACTCATGCCAGGTGCGTGTGCGTGCGTGCACAAGATCCCGAGAGGACAATGGAGTAGAAAGGATTGTGGCGTGACCATCCCTCCAGGGAGGGGGACGGTGATTTCTCACTTTCTGTCTCTCTGTGTCTCTCTGTCTTTCTGATGAGTGCATGCACCCTATAGCAAAAAACGTCTCAAAAAAAAAAAAAAAGAGTTATAGTTTTTCTGATACTGACCTCTACACAAGAATCCTCTACGCCTGAGTATGCTGAACATTCCGTGGAAATTTCTGGCTTATCTAAATTAAAATATTTAACAAGTAACATCTTTCAATAGTTCCTATCTGCAGTGAATTTTAAGAACAATATTGCAAAAGGAAAATAAAAACAAAGAGGTTTATTTCTTTGCAAACTGTAAAGATGATGCCAGGCCGTATTCCTGATGAAGTCAATGCAAAGATTTCCAATTCTTCATTCTTAGTTGTAGCTGAGAGAAGTGAAGATTCGTCCCATTTTACTCCATTAAAGACACTTTGCATTTCCACAATACTAGGTATTGAAGCTAAGCCTTCCCATTGAAACCACTCTCTGAATTAGTAACCACCTGAAGCACATTCTTTCTAAAGAAGGAGACAATAATTTATGTCATCTCTTTGTGTGCTTCATTTAAATAGTTTTGTACGTGTGTGAAAGAGAGATAGAAATATTTCGGAGAGAAATGGCAGACAAAGGAAAGGCTGTGGACTACCTGTGTGCTGCCTGTGGCTATTTTACAAGGAAATCTACCAGCTCTCGATAATGTGAAAATCTTCTTGAGAGGCACCGTGGCACAGCAAGTCAGTGAACCAGAGAAATTCAATTTGCCTACTGTAAAGTATGTTTTGTCTCTCTCAGAAAGCTCTAATTCAGTCCAAAATTACTTTCTAGAAGCAGTCATTCTGGCCAAGGAAGGGTGTCCGGGGTCTGGAATAGGACAGAGTACATGAGGTAAAACTGTCAAAACCCATTCAAGGCTGCTGCTCACTCCTGAGACGCGAACCACAGACCCACCTGGAGGTCACTGACCCCTTCCTGTTTTAGGTCTCTGTATATTCGTGATTGAATAACCTTTCAGAAACTTTTATCTTTGATCTGCGTTTACTCTAATAATGCCGAGGGAGGAATGGAAAACAGAGAAGACTGGTTAGATTAATAAGATGTGGATGGGTAAGGAAAATATACTTCCCCAATTCTATGAATCACAAATGATTTGTAGGTACTTCTGAACATGTCTAAGGAGTTTAGAAATGCCATTCTAAAATGTCTTTGTGGTTAATCACTGGATACATAAACTAATGGCTCATGGAAATGAAGTCAAAACTTAGCATTTCCCTAAAATTAACTGTAGCCATGTCTCCTAATGAGGAGGATACATGCTGGAGAGTATATCAGTCCATTTTGCTGTGGTTGTGCAAACACTGTACAGCGTCCTTACACAGTCCTAGGTAGGAGAGCCTAACTAGATATCTAGGTATATAATCATAGGTATACAATAATAGCTGTATGGTATAGCCTGTTACCGTCTTCTACATGGTCTGTATCTTAAATGTCATTATGTGGCACATGACTTCAATATAATAGGTATTATAAAACTTGTTCAATTTTTGTCAAACATCTTATTTTACCTCTGCTTTGTCTAGAAATTGTAATACTAAGTTTGTTTATAGCTCTATTATTAATTTAACCATAATTTCTATAATAAGAATTGTGAACTTTTCATAATTATTTTTGAATTATTAATATTAAATAGACATTTGTTACATTTCCTGAAAAACCATAGTGTGCTTAATGTGATTTTTGGATTCCATAGCTAAATGTACAAATGAAAAAAATCTGATAATTACATATGGCTTATATAAGAATATATAGATAAAGGGTTGGCAAATATCTTCAGCACTTCAGTAAAGTTTGTTTTTAAAATTAAGATTGCCTTCACATCTCAGGACCAGCAGATGGTTACATTGCTGAACCACCACATGGTTGACCGCAGTTTGAGTCCTGGACCCAGTGGCTTAAAACTGATGTGGGGCACATGTGTGTGCATGCCCAAAATCCTGAGAGGAGACTGGAGGAGAAGAGACTGCAGTATGGCTATCTCCTTGGTGGGTGATCTCTCGCTTCCTGTCTCTCTGTCTCTCCAGTGAATGCACGTGCCCTCCAGCAAAAATCTCTCTCTAAAATAAAAAATTGCCTTCACATCTCAATATTTATAGACAAATGTATAAAATAATTACATAATTACTTATCAGTGTTCAGCGATAAATGCACAAGATTTAGTTTCTCTGGTAAATAATCAATACAAGTTTTTAAAAATAATCCCCTTGGACATTTTTTTAAAAATGTAGCTATCAGGGACTTCGCCTCAAAGATTCTAGTTCACTGGGAGGAAGCCAGTTATAACACCACCATATAAAAAACTACCCAGTAAATACAATTGGAGGGGAAACTCCTGCCATGCAAACATCTTTTAAAAACTGTCTTGAGAAATCACCTTTAAGTCTAAAAATATATATGCTATGAGAATATTTTAGTAATAAAGCTATCTTTTTAAGTGACTTGAAACATTTCATAATTTACTTTTGGAGAAGTAGGAATAGTCTAAGAATAGTTAACTAAGAAGAAGGCTGTAGCTTAAAAAAATTATTCTATCATTGAAACACAGGATTTAACTTTTTCAACAATGGTTAATTCCTTTGCCTTATAGTAGGGAAAATGGATTACAACAATGTAGATAAGTCTTATTAGATAGAGGTTTGACTGATAGAGGTTTGACTGCATTCATTGCAACAAATTCTCAAAGTAATCAATAATTTTGGTCCAACCTTGGTGTATAATATATTTCATCAAGAAAATGAAAATTCACAATCATACTTTCAAAATTGGAACTACCAAATATTCTGGAATTGTCTTTTAAACATAAGCAGACATTCTTTATTTTGCATACCTAATAACTATGAGCTGTTTCTACATACTTAATGAAAAAATAACTTAATAAATTCTATTTACTCTATGAATGAAAAAGAAATGTGCCTTGAAAAATATTAGCACCCATGTATGTACTTTGTTAACTGAAATCTGACTAAATAAATCCACTAGTATTTCTTTTTTTTTTCCCTTTAATTGCTAGTTTAAGTATTTTGTACAGCTGAAAGCATGTGAAAATTAATAAAGACCTGGTATCCCATAGGCCATTAGACAATAGAATCAGTTTAAAGACACTAATACCTTTCAGGACCAGCAGGTGGCTGGACACTTCCACATGACTGACCATGTTTCAAGTCCTGGACCTGGTGGTTTGCTTTCTCATTTTCCCTCTCTCTCTCTCTCTCTCTCTTTCTCTGGTCAAATTAAAATATATAAATAATAAATAAAAATTAATTTAAAAAGACATTAATACCTTTTATAATTTTTATAATTTAAAAAATACTTTGATTAAATGAGGTAATAGAAGATAAATAAGATAAAAAGAAAACGTATATTCAGTATTCATTTTTCTTCTCCCAAGGGACAAAATAATCATGCAAACAGAGGTGTATTAACTATGAAACTTGTTAAAATTGTATTTCATAGCTTCTTCCTTTCATGAGTCCTTTCTAAGCTCTCCTTTTTTATTTATTCTAAATAAATACTCAGTTTCTTGTAGAATACCATAATCTCAATTTTGTATTCT
The DNA here is from genome assembly GCF_000334495.1 of Tupaia belangeri chinensis. Taxonomy (NCBI): domain Eukaryota; kingdom Metazoa; phylum Chordata; class Mammalia; order Scandentia; family Tupaiidae; genus Tupaia; species Tupaia belangeri. Next base: position 272,395 of record NW_006204103.1, read on the forward strand.
TGAAAAGAAAGTTGCCTGTAAAATGTGGTCTACCTTTGTATTATATAAAAAGATAAATGTTTATAGTTGAAAGAAAAGAAGAAACAAAATGTATACGTATGTCTCCATTTTGATAGTTCTTACTCCATGGAAGCCATTGAAACTTTTCTTTTCTGAAATAGAAAACAGAACTATGTATATGCATTGCCATCAGACTAGAGTAGGAGGCGATGGACCAGTCATTCCTTTTATAAGGTGCCATCTTGTCAGCATGCAAAACAGTTGTTTTAGTTGGTTGTTCAGTTATTTCTTCTATAAGCTAGAAGACAGATATATATACAGACAATGACAAGTGAACAATGGTCTCAAAGCTGAAGTCTCTCCCTTGTCTTACAAAGCCCAAATCACAGCAAGTGTGTGCCCAGCATACTCAAGGAGTTCTCTGGACTTGAACTGAGAAACTTTCCATGTGGGATCACCTCACAGAGCTTTGTGTTCTACCTCTGCACCACCATCAGATCTCACAAACTAAAGTTTTCAAGACTCATACCAGTGACTGTTAAACAGGGTCATACTATCTGGACTGTGGCCACTTAGCCTGTTGTGGGATACTCACCTCTATGGATATTTTGCCCACCTGCTTCCTTGGTTTCCACTGGAGCCATTCTGAATCGTCGTGTTGTATTCATTTTGTAAAGTGTAAGAGATCAAATATGCTGCCCCCAAATATGCCTACTTTGGCAAAAAGATTATTTAAGCTAAAGTCACTTGAGATTCAACACATATAGGAAGAAGCTCTCCAGGAGGTTCACTTAGCTGACTAAAAGAAACTTCTGAGAAATGAGAACTACTACCAATTTCCAGGATCAGGGAAGTTTTATGGTCATAAAGAAGATGGAAGTGAGTGCTCTGATGGACCCACACAAACTAACCTGACTCCATTAGTTTCCTCACTCTATTTACCTTCCAACAGTCAGCAACACTTGGAAGTCTAAAACTCTTTCCTTCGTCTTGCCAGGTCTCTACCAAATTAGTGTCTTTTTGTCAAGATACTACATTAGTCCAGGTTCTAACTACCATTTGGAGTTATTCCTCACTCATTTTCTCCCACCTGTACACACCTCAGATGTTAATAAACTGTTTCTTTTTCTTTTGTTATTTTGTCTGCATAATGAACAGGATTCCAGCCAGAGAATTTAGGAAGGTAGAAGGAAAAGGTGGTTTTCTTCCTTACACAACCTAATGATAAAAGCTGGATTTTTAACTGCACAGATAGAATTTGCCTCTGGTCTCTACATAGCAATAGCGTTTAGGAGTGGAGATTCCTGCCACTTCACACTGAAGCCCAGGTGGGCAGATGGGCATTTTCTTCTGTTCTTGTCTTGTTCACTACCTTGTTTTCAGTCTTAGAAAAACACCTAAATTAACCATAAAGATTTACCTTAAGAGAAGAAACATTGTAAAGAAGTGAAATAAAAGAGAAGTGATCAACTCAGAAGTTAAAAAAAAGGTAAAATACAACACATGCATAAAAATTGACAAATACTTTTAGTGGTGTGTGTGTGTGTGTGTGTGTGTGTGTGTGTGTTTAGGCAAGAAAACAGTGACAATAAAATATTTCTCTAAAAGAAAAATAAAAAGGAAAAAAGAATAGTTTTCAGATTTAGTTTTCAAAAATAGTTTCTAAAACACAAAGTTGAAAAAGTCTAGAAAATGTATTCATCTCACTCTATATTTATAACATATGAGATTATTGGAAAGGAAATGCTCGAGGCACAAAGGGAACTGAAAATTCACCTGGTCACAGGAATGTTTTGCTTCCATAATTCCAAAGGGTTTAAGTGTGATTTCAGGTGTTGTAACAGTTTGACTTGTTTCAAATGTTCAAAAACTATAAACATGTGGTAACTACATACATACACGGTCAGGCACATATAAGTGATGAAGACTCACGGTTTCTGATCTAGTAATAGTCTGGTTCTATTTGTAATTTATTTTATTTTTAATCTTATTTTCCTAGCTTTTAATTGACATAAAATATTTGTACATATTTCTGACGTACAATGTGATTTTTCAATACTTGTATAAGTTGTGTAATGATCAAATCAGGACAATAAGCATTTCTGTCACCTCTAACATTAATCATTATTTTGTTTTGTGAGCATTAGAGGTGCTTTCTTCCTATTTTATTTTACCCTTTTCATTTTAGAAAATGTATTTATTCCATGAGAAAGAGAAAGGGGGAGACAGAGAGAGAGACACAGCAGGCCCAACAAGACCCGGAGTGACAGGATCTGCCCCTAACGACAGCCATCCCTGGATCATGGACACGCTTGGGCCTGGCATACACAGGGAGGTCTCCGGGCATGAACTAGTCACCCTCCCAAAGCATGCCTCTGATGCCTGGCTTAGCTGCTGTGCTACAGTTCAGCCCTTCCAGGAGTTTTCTCCTAGCTTTTTGAATGCTACATGAAATGTCATTAACTATAGCTACTCTGCTATGCTTTGGTGTCCACTGCCATAGAACTAGACAAAGAAATGAATTTTTAAATATGTATTTAGCAGAAGTTGGCTGTTCCAATGATCTGTTCTGAACTTGCTTTCTGCCATTTGTTTTCTTGACTCCAAAGACCTCTGTTAAAAGGGGGTTTGATTTCTGGAGTTTACTCAGGAGATGTGAGCCTTATTTCGAGACTGAATAAAAAAAACAATATCTTTTTGGAGACTTTTTTTTTTTCTTATTATAAAATGAGAGATTCCTGTTGCTTTCTAACCTTCAATTCAACTTTATGGATAAAATATAAAATTTCAGTGAAAAAAGGAGTATTCAGACTTAAGTCAGCATAGAAAAGCAACCACTAACTGTTTCTATAGTTGTTATTTTGGGTTTTTCTACCTTTTCTAGAGTGAAAGGGAGAGGCTGCTATGATTGACTTCTGGAAGGTTTCAATCGTGCCCTTTGTGATATCGTTTTTTTCATTTTCCTTTCATTTCATCTTCTCTTTCCTCCAGAAAATTAGAGGGAAAAAAAAGTGTAGGGATGATAAAAAGAGTGGGAGAGGAGAAAAAGAGGAGAGAAAAGCTTACCATTTTAATATTGCTAAATAGGCTATAGTTTAAGATGATTTATAACCATTGTTCAGTTGTAACCTGAGTAAGCCCAGCATTGAAAGACTCTGAATTGAGAAAACAAACAACATAATTTTATGAGGACCTTAAAAAAATCTATAAAAAAATATACAAAATTATTAAATTGTAAAGTAACTTTGGTTTCTGGAGCAATAGCTTCGATAGTTGATTTTATTAATAAATGAACTCATTTGAAGCTATTTTTCTTCTTTTTCTCCTTGATGAAATTCTTAGTTTGATGTAAAAATTGCATTTTGTCTTATTTATTAAAAGTAATCATTTTGATTTTAGATAGTAGTACAAAAAGAAGCTCAGCTATCAGTGTTTATTTTTGTGTTTTCTCTTTCTTATGAATAAAAGACTATACTTCTTTATTTCTTTAGGAGGAAAAATTTTGTCTATTTCTTTATTTTGAGAAGTTTTTTGTTATGGTGGTACATATGCTCTCTGGAGAGACAGAGAGAGACAGAGAGACAGAAAGCAAGAAATCAACCTCCAGGGTGATGGACATCCCTTCTCTTCCATTCCCCTAGGGATTTGGTCAGGAGCCAATGTGCCCTGAGGCAAAAACCTCTAATTAAAAAAGAAAACTAAGTGTAAAAGTTTTTTTTAGATGTTTTTGAAAGTTCAACAGAGTACATATAATCCACACATAGTGACTGGGAGCTCAAATAAAATTAGTAACTATCATGAATGAATAAATACATCACAAAATAAACACATCAGACTAAAAATTGTCATTGCTTGTGATTTGAAACACTAAACAATGTGAAGTCCTCAAGAACAAATACTTTTTTTTTTTTTTTTGAGAGATTTTTGCTATAGGGCACGTGCACTCCCCAGACAGACAGAGAGAGACAGAGAGACAGAAGGTGAGAAATCACCCCCCAGGGGTAATGACCACGCCACAATCCCTTTTCCTCCATTCTCCTCTCAGGATCTTAGGCACGCATGCACATGCGCCCGGAGTGAGTTCAAGCCACCGGGTCCAGGTCTTGAACCATGGTCGACTACGTGGGAGTCCAGCGACATAGCCATTACACTAACTGCTGGTTCCGGACAAATGCTTTTTGTAACAGTCTTTTCACTCTAGTTTGGACTGCCAGCTTTTGCCTGTATCTTTTCCTTTCACATGCTCTAAGTCTGGAACTCTTCATAACAAAGTGGTATGATTTGTTAGTCTGTCTGCAGTGTGCCATTTTGTAATCCCCATTTAACTTCTTCGATTATTAGGTCCATGAAAAGCAACAAGAAATAAGAAAAAAGGTCTATTAATAGCCTGTCTAGAAAAATTAAAAAGGCTATGCTGACATCTCTACAGGAAGGAATTTAGAGAACTTGCTAGTTATCAATCAGGTCAATATGTTATGTATGCAATTTTTATCATTATATTGAAAGGCAATAATATTTTATGTCATGTGTGCTATATACTCTAATAGCATTTACTTAGTGAAAAGGGTTTGAAAGACACTCAGCAAATATGTCTATTTTCTGGAGATATTGAGGTACTTCTCTAAAGGTGGAGTTTAATTTGTTGGCATCAGTGACATCACCTTGGGTGATTTTTCTCCATATTACTATGTGCCAATTTTAATAGTAAAGGAAATCTTTCTCTCTGAGAGGACATTTCCCCTGCCTCCTATCCTCTCACCAAGATTCACTTTGCCTTTGCCTTCCATAAAGACCAAAGAGTCACAGTCCTTAAAGAACACTCTCCACTTACTGGGACAGGATTGGTTACTGATTGTCATTTAGAGCCTAGATGTTAGAAGCTATTTTTTTTTTTCCTCCTAAGAATATGTTCTAATCCGATTTCAAGGGACAAAGCACCCTTCACAGAACAAAGTATCTAGTACTTCTTGTTCCTCAAGACTCCGCTCTCTCTCTTTCACTGGTCCTCAAAACATTTTTTTCTAACCCTGTACTCAATAAAGCTATCATCAGTACATTTTTTTCTTGTTTCTATTTTTTTCTTTTGTGAGGAAGTCAATAGGTCTTTTCAATCCTAAGCATTTTGTTTTTTATTGGGACATTTTCTCTTTTTTTTGTTATATATTTTTATCTTCTTTCTTATTTTCTCGGATATCTTCCTGAAGAATTTTGTAGATTAGCCTTGTCTTAATATTGTATTCTGCTTTGTAAACATTTTATTTTATTCTATTTTCAAAATTTGATTTTTTTATTAATCTTGATTTTGATTTTTATTACAATTACCATCAATATTTTTTAATTGCCAAAGGATGTGTGTGCTTGACAGAGAGAGAGGGAGAGAAAAACAGAGGGAGAAAATATTACCCATGGGGCATGGTCACACCACAATCCCTTCTCTTCTTTCTCTCCAGCCTGTTGGGATTTAGGGTATGCACACATACATGTGCCTAGCATGTTTTTCCAGGCCAAGTCTTGATCTACTATTAGCCATGTGGGATCTGGGTTCCCTTAACCATTAGGCTACGAGATAGGCCCACTAGGAGTTTTCTAATTGCTTTCTAGTTTGTTATTTTTAATAATAAATGTTCAATTTTTTCATAGATACAGATTTTTTTCTTTAGAAGTATCTATGAGAATATTAAAAATAGATTCAAAATGATCTTTATTTCACCTTATCCTTTTTTCTTAATGTTGCTCTTTCATCAAGTCTTTGATAGAGATTCTTGGCTGTCTTTTGATTTTTCTAAGAATTAGTATACTTTATTTTTCATCGTAGTTTTAGCTTCAGAGGACAATTAAGCAGAAAGTATCGAGTTCCCATTTAGTTCCTGTCCCCTACTTTGCAGAAGGTCCTCCACTATCCACATCCTGCAGCAGAGTGTCTGGCTCATTTTTAAGAGTGTTTGTTTTTTTGAGAGGTTTTGGTTTTAAGGCACATGTGCTTGCCAGGGAGAGAGACAGAGACAGTGAGAGGGAAAGCGAGAAATCACCCCGCAGGGAGGTGGCCACACTGCTGTCTCTTCTTCTCCAGTGCCCTGCATGCCACAGGTCCGGGACTTGAACTGTGATCGGTCATGTGGGAGTCCAGCAATGTAACCTACTATACCATCTGCTAGCCCCATGAGTAAAATTCTGAAATGTCAATTAGGAGTTCTGTGTTGGTAAAATACATTGAGTGCTGGGCTTAGGGCACAACAGTTGGTTCATGGCTAGAGGATTTTAACTGGACACACAAAATTACTACTTTCTATAGAGTAGTTTAATTTCTCCAGAAAACTCTCCTGCCTGCATTCAAACACAAATGGCTATGTTTTGTACCTGCGCTGTGAAAGAAACCTGGAGAATGTTAACCATATACAAGGTAGACACACAGAACATGTCTAAAGGCGATGAAGTTCCAGCATAATCCTATCCAGCCCACCACAGCCACGATTAGCTGGATCCTGGTAACTGACATTTTGGTTTTATTAGTCTTGTAGCATTTTTATTGCAGGAACCAGTGAATATAACTGAATGCAGTACCCAGCATAATGGCTCCCAAACATATCAGGTCCTAATCTTAGATCCTATAAATGTTACCCTTTATGGAAAAAAAAAAAGTCTTAGCAGATGTGAAGAAGTTAAGGATTCCGAAATATGGAGATTATCCTTGATTATTCACATGTATCCAAGATGCGATGACCAATGTCCTTAAATGAGGGAAACAAAGAAAGACTATGTACAAAAGAAAAGGAGAAGGGTGTTTTATAGGGCAGTAGAGATTAGAGTAATGTATTCTAGGGACCAGCAGTTGGCATAATGACTATGTCGTTGCACTCCCATACAGTCGATCGTGGTTCAAGTCCCAGACCCGGTGACTTAAACTCACGTGGGGCACATGTTTGTGCGTGCCCAAGATCCTGAGAGGAGAATGGAGGAGGAGGGATTGTGGTATGGCCATCCCCCTGGGGGTGATTTCTCATTTTCTGTCTCTCTGCCTCTCTCTATCGTTCTGGTGAGCACACACACCCTATAGCAAAAGCCTCTCAAAAAAAAAAAAATGTATTCTAAAGCCTGGAAATGGAAATGACAGCCATCACCCAAGGCTCAAAGATGTGAGAAATAAATGATCTTCTACAACCTCAGGAGGGACCCAGCTCCTGTCAGCATCTTTTTTCCAATCTGCTGATACTGATTTGGGACTAAATAATAGAAATGTATATAATGTATGTAAATAAATTTATATACATTTTAGCAACAAGCCTATATATAGTAAGTTCTTCCAGCAGCCATAGCTGATACTTTGAAAATTGTATTCATATGAATGGTAGAAGGTAAGGCCTAACATTTTCTTTATTTTTGTAGTCTAAAAATCAGCCTAACACTTAATAGCTTAAAACATTTTATTTCATTTTATTATCTCTCATAGTCTCTGAAGATCAGATATTCGAGGGTGGTTTTTGGTGGGAGAACTCGCTATGGGTCACTTGCATTTCTGCCCCTCTTCTGAGTAATAGCCATTGACAATTCTGTTTCGCACTGTTATTAAAGGACATTTGTGCAGCAGGGAACATTGGAAGGTAGATACATTGTCTCTTTTCACCTCTGAGGATTTTTGTTTTCTAATCAGTACAACAGAAACGTTTCTTTCTGGATAACTTGGAGAGATTATTTACTTCATATTTGAAGAATTTGCTCAATTTATGGTATGTAAAATTTTGATATGTTTTCAAATGATGAATAGAACATTTCTCATCCACTTGTCTAGATACTTTTAGTATCTAGATAAAAAAAGAAGTTTGTATTTAGACCCTTCTTATAAGAGATTGTTTAGTATGTTCGTAAAATATAAATATATCAGAGTAAAAGCATCTTAATGAGGTATCCATGAGTAAATATTTATTATTAAATAAATTACAGTATCAAAATATTTTCACCAAAAATATTAATTGCTTTTTTCTAACATTGACATAAAAACTAACTTTATTTCTTTATTATGGAAATAACACACACAGGGCCAGCTAGTGACATGGTGTTTAAGGTGCTGGATCCCACATGGTGGACTGTGAGGTTTGAGTCCCTGACCCATGACTTCACACACATATCAGGTGCGTTTGCATCTGTCCCCAAATCCTGAGAAGAGAATGGGGAAGGTATTGTGGCATGACCATCTCCCTTGGGAAATGATTTTTAACTTTCTCTCTCTATGTCTCCAATGAGTACATGTGTCCTATTGCAAATGAAAAGAAAAGAAAAAGAAGATAAAAAATCTTCTGTAGCTTAGTGAAATATTGAAACATAAAAAATATCAAAAAAAGCAAACTAACCATAATTAGGCCATTCAGAGATAATCATACTTAGTGTTTTAGTATGTAATTTCCAGAACATTTCAAGACAGAGAATTATAAATTTTATTATATTTAAGATTTGTTAACTTGTTTTCACCTACCTCATAATAGCAGAAATTACATGCTATTAAATATTATTTTACTGATGATATAGTGTTTTATTCAATTAATAGTCCATCATTTAATCTATAGATTCCTTCTTTAGACAATGAGAAATGGAAACACTATTTTATTAATATAAAATGTGACATCCTTATATATGCATCTTTCTAGTAAACTCAGATGATTGATTTTAGAAAAGTATTCTGAATTTCTAGCTCAACGTTTATGAACATTTTAAGCTGGTTAACATTTATTGCACTCCAAAACAATTTTATTCAATTTCATCCCTTGCAACAGAGTATTTTTTAATCTCACCAACTTTTTGTTTGTTTTAAAAATTATTTTATTTAACTTTATTTATTTACTTATTTTAATTTGACCAGAGAGGGACAGAGCAATAGAGAGCAAGAGAGAGGAAGTGAGAAAGCAAACTGCCAGGTCTGAGACTCGAACTGTGGTCAGCCATGTGGGAATCCAGCATCCTTAATCACTAATCCATCTGCTGGCCCAATCCCACCAACTTTTGAAGAACATTAGTTATTAAGTTATTATAATTCTGTTAAAGAATTCTCAATAGTGATTTCTGCTCTATTAATGTTGTGTAAAGGAAAATATACTTCCTAGATATTTCTGAGGAAAGTAAATAAAATAATAAAATAAGGAGCCTATATATATATTATGTCCTATGTAACATGGACTTAATATATAGTTTTTTTAATTTTATTGTGTTGTAACAGCAATGAAACAGAAACTATTATTATGCTGAAAGTGGAGATGTGACTTGTACAAGGTCACATAGGTATTAAGATATAAAGAATGAGTTTTGCTTTCATAAATGGAATAATAGAAAGTGAATTTATCTACTCACAAAACGACCCCCAAAACTGACAAAATATATGAAAAACTGATTTTCAAAATAGAACAGTAGGCAAAGTAGTGATTTCTGGAAATGAAAAACAAATGATGCAACTCTTAAAATTGCCCCACATTACTTTTTTGAGCAATGATGCTGCTGGGGGGAGCCATGGCAGGGTACAGAATTCCCTACAGTAAGCAAAGTCTAGAGTTTGGGGAAACCGAGGCAACCAGTGTTTGAAGTATTGAAAATTGGAGAGACAAGCTGTACAGAGAAATATCCTTCAAGAGCTGTAAAAGGTATGTTTCAGTATCCACTAGAGCCTCGACGAGTGTTTACGTGTGAAGAAACTACCTTAAGCTAGAGAAAGAGCCATCAAAAAGTTGGAAGAAATTTTATCTGATGCTATATTTTAGCTGGAGTGTAATACTTATAATTTAAGTTAGATGACTCAGAAGCATCCATTAGGGAAGAATAAATGTTGTTCTCATTCCATTAAACACATCTTAAAAGCAAGATCCAAAAGTATCAAATCGTTTCCAAGTAACAATTGTTTCCCTTAAGAAAACTGAAGAATTTTTGTAGAAATAAAAAGATATTCAGGGCAAAGTAAAATTAATAATGACTCAGTCAATAACATAATACCAGGCATACGAAAAATAAGGAAATATGACCTATTATAAGGAGAAATATCAATCGATTGAAATGGATCCAGGACAAACACAGAGGTTAGCATTAGAAAATAAGAACGTAAACAATTATGACTCTTTTACATATATTTAAACATTTATGTAGAGATATGGAAGATAGAAAAAATCTATATAAAACTTAACTTTTAGAAATTAAAAGTATAAAGTTTTGATGAAGCACGCATTGAATACAGTTAATGGCAGACTGGCAGATTCAACATGGCAGAAAAAAAGTACCTCTCCCCCGAAAAAAAAGCATGGCAGGATAAAGTAACCATTTTGAAAGTCAAAGAGAAAATAAGAATGAAAAAAACAAACAGAGCATAAATACATAGTTTATATAAGTAGAACTGAAATTTCCAAAGGAAGGGGGAGACAGAAAAGAAAAAACATTTGAATAAGTAATGGTTGAAATTTGCCAAATTTGCTGAAAAAGATAAATGTGCAGATTTAAGAAGATCAAACAACCCCAACACAAGAAGCATAAAATAGTAAACAAAGGCATAGCATAATCAAATTGCTCAAAATCAGTAATATAGACATCATCTTAAAATATCCAGAGGGAACAATGATTTGCATACAGAGTAACAAAGATGAGGACAGCAGATTTATCAGAAAACAATGTAAGCCAAAAGACCGTACAGCAACCTTTTCAGAGTACTAAACAAAAACAAAAATCAAATAGAAAATGCTATCAACCTATAATTCTTTGGAAGCATGAATATTTTTGAAAAAAAAAAAAAAAAAACCACTAAAGCCAGACAAAGATAGTGGAAGATAAGAAAACTTTCAGTTAATATTTTTTGTGAATAGAGATACAAAACTCCTCAGTAAAATATTGGTAAATAAAAATCTAGTGATGACTGAAAACATGTCACTCCACGGACAAGTGGCATTTCCTCTAGGCATGCAAGGCAGTTTCAGCATTTGGCAAGCAAACTACAGAAGCAAGTGGCTGAAAGAAAGCATGATTGGGAAGGGTTTTATGGATCTATGTCTATCCTAAACTTTTGGGTTATACTCATAAATGTAGTTTTCTCTTTTTTAAAAAGATTACTTTTCTTTATTCATGGTATAAAATACAAAAGACAGAAAGAGACAGAAGTGGACATTCTCCACAGGGTCTGGACACAGGTCCCCTCCCCTAGTCCTCGAGCCTATCAGATCTTGGGTTCTTGAATGCATGCCTGGTATGTTTCAGGCTGACTTGGTGGGGAATTCGACCCACCATTGTCATGTAGGATCCGGTGTTTTTTGAGTAGTGCTCTACCCCTCTACCCTGTAGCCATGAAGCCAGTTGGATAAACGTACAGTTTTTCTTTTTACCTGTCAATCATATGTCAATCAAGTGGTTTAAAGAAACCAGAAAATAATCAATTGACACAAAAATAAGATCAGCACACAAAAAAAGCACTTGACAAAATCTAACATATTTCATGACAAAAACACTCAGCACACCAAGAATAGAGAAATTCCTCCACTTCATATTTTTTCAGGGAGATTTTTGTTTGTTTTTTTATACTATGGGGCACGTGTGCTCGCCAGAGAGACAGAGAGACAGAAAGCGAGAAATCACTCCCCCGGGGGGATGGCCACACTGCAATCCCTTCTCCTCCATTCTCTTCTCGGGATCTTGGGCACATATGCACATGTGCCCAGTGTGAACCCGGCATTAGTTTAAGCCCTGGGTTCAGGACAGCAACCAGGGTCGTCTATATGGGAATCCAGGGACATAGCCATTACGCCAACTGCTGGTCCCAAGAACTTCCTCCACTTAATAAAGAATAATAATAATAATTAAAGTAACCCTGCAGTTAACAGCTAACATTATACCTAATGAAGAAAGGCTGAATGTTCTCTCATCAGAACAGGAACAAAGCAAAGATGTCCTCCATTGCTGCTCTTTTGCTGCAAAATACAGATGCTCCTCCACACACAGTGGGATTGCATCCCAATAAAACAGTTGAAAATTTAAAATATTGTAAATCAAAAATGTGTATTTTGTAGCCAGGATGGGATGTAACAAAAATGGCACACAATATCCAAAAAATGCTGGCAACACAGTACACTGTGGAGTATTGGGTGGCTTGCCCTTGTGACGCCATGACAGACCAGCAGCTGCAGCTCAGGACAATGCCCAGGATTTCAACAGAATATCTACCACATATCTTTATTGTGGGAACAGATCGAAAGTCAAAATTTTAAGTCAAGTATCTACTGAATGCTTATTGCTTTTGTATCATTATCAAGTTGAAAAATAGTAAGTCAAATCATTATAAGTTGGGGAACATCTGTACTGGAAGTTTTGAATCTGCATAGTAAAACAAAAAAGAAGAAATAAAGATAGGAATGGAAGATCACATTACAGATGACATAGTTGTCTACACAGAAAACCCTATAATATATAGATATATACACACACACACTAATAATAAGTGACAAGTGAATTTAACAAGATTGTAGGATCCCAGATCAATAAAGAAAAATTAAATAAATTGCTACACACTAACAGTAAGCCCATGGCTACAAAACTTAAAAACCTAATAAGATTTAAAATTCTCAAAGTTAAATATTTAGTTCTAAATTTAATAAAACGTACACATGATGTGTATATAAAAATGTCTAAAAATAAGATGAAGAAAATCAAAATCAAATACCTTAATAATGGGGGGGGTGACTTAATGTTCATAGACTGGAAAACTCATCCTCATAAAGACTTACCTTCTCCTCCAATTGACCTATGAGTGTAATACAATTCCAATAAAAATCTTAGCAAAATTTTTTTGTAGAGATAAATAAGTTAATTCTAACGTTTATATGGAAAAACATGGGGACCAGAATAGCTAAAAGTAGTTTTAAAAATAGAAATAAAATGGGATGAATCACTCTACTGACTGTAAACATTTCTGTGTGATATTGTAGAGTGCTGAACACATACTTCAGTACAAGAGGATATAGAATCCAGGAATAGACACACATAAATATGCAGAACTGGTTTTTGACAAATTTGCAGAAACAACTCAATGGAGGAATAACAGTCATAAAAAGAAAATCATGCTGAATCAATTGGGCATTCATTGGCCTAAAATGAACCTCAACCTAAACCTCACAGAAAAAATGAACTGACAATACAGTTAAATATAAACATAAAACTATAAAATGTTTGGAAAGTATTTGAAGAATATTTATAATCAAGTACTAGGGGAAAAGTACTATTTGATCTCTAAATCACTATGCTTAATAGAAAGGTCGGTAATTTGGACAGCATTGAAATTAAAATTTTTGTCCCATGAAGGTCCTATGAAAAAAGATAAACTGCAAACGAAATAAGAAGATAAAGAAGATATCTGCAAACCAGATATCTAGTAAAAGATTTATATCTTGGTAATATAAATAAATCTCAAAATACAACTATAAAAACAACAAAATCCAAAATACTGTAATAAGAAAATGGGCAGGACTGGGACCAGCAGTTGGAGTAATGGCTATGTTACTGGATTCCATGTAGTCGACCACGGTTCAAGTCCCGGACCTGGTGGCTTAAACTCACACCAGGTGTGTGTGAGTGCATGCCCAAGATCCCGAGAGGAGAATGGAGGAGGAGGGATTGCGGGGTAGCCATCCCCCCTGGAGGGTGATTTCTTGCTTTTGGTCTCTCTGTCTCTTTCTGGCGAGCACACGTGCTCTATAGCAAAAACTTCTCCCCTCCCCAAAAAAAAGAAAAGAAAAGAAAAAGAAAGAAAAAAGAAAATGGGCAGGACCAGCACCATAGTACAATGACTAGGGAAACTGTCCAACAGTAGTTCAAAACCTGGTACTGGATGCTTGGAAAACACCTGGGCACATGTCCATGCAAGATCTAGATACTCATGTGATAAAGAAAGGGAACAAAAGAGACCACGGGGTGGAGTAATGGTTATAGTTATATATCACTGGACTCCCACATGGTGGACTGTGGTTTGAGTCCTGGACCCAGCAGCTTAAAACTTATGCAGGGCGCATGTATGTGTGTCCAAAATCTCAAGAGAAGGATGGAGAAGAAGCAATTGAGGCATGGTCATCTCTCATGGGGAGTGACTTCTTGTTTTCTTGTTCCTCTGTCTCTCTGGAGAGCACATATGCCCTATAGCAAAACAATTCTCTTAATAAAAAAAAGAAATAGAATGAATGGGAAAAAAAAGATTGTGGAGTGAGAGTGATCTTGGCTCATTGAGGGGTACTTTCTCTTTCTCTAGCGAGTGTGTGTGCCTCCTGTCAATTAAAAAAAAAAAAAAGCTTTTTTTCAAAGAAAGAAAATAGTCGAAAGATATGAACACCTGAAAAGATACTATTCCTAGTTATCAGAGAAGTACAAATTAAAATCAAAGTAAGCCATCATGACCCATCAGTATACCTAAAATAAAAAGTAGTGGTAACAGCAAATGTTGGAGAGAATTTTCTTTTCCACTGGAAAAAAAAAAAAACATGGTTGTTTCTCACAAAACTAATTATGTGCTTCCTACCATCTATAATAACAACTGAACTTTGTCATTCACTCTGAGCAGTGAAGTCTTCTGTTCACACACACACAAAATCTTTACATGAATTTTTACAGCAGCTTTATTGAAAATGGCTAGCAGTGGACAATCCAAAGGCCCTTTAATGGCTGAATACCTAAAGTTTGGAAACTGAGGTACATCCATTCTGTGAGATATTTTCCAGCAACACAAAGGAACTAAAATCCACTAATACTACTTGGATGAACCTCAAAAAAGTTATCCTAAGTAAAAATAGCCAATCTCAAAAGGTTATACATTGAATGATTTCGTTTGTGTAACATTCTTGAAATGACAAAATTATTACACAAGAGAAAAGGTGTAGTGTTTATCAAGGTTATTGGGATATGGGGAAAAGAAGAGTAATCTGTGAAGGAACAATGCAGTGAGGACCAAAGCAATCTACAATGTGCTGAAGGTGCATAGAACTAAAAATATGTGAATGCGCATGTACACACGCATGCACACACATGCACACACATACAATGCATGTAAAGTTGGTGGAATCTGTGTAAGTTCTTTGCATAGTACCAATATTAATTTCCTGGATTTGGTATTGTACTTCACAAGACAATTGCCACTGAGGAAACCAAATTGAAGAAGAATCTGTAGTTATTTTAACAAAAAAAAATTTTTTTGGAGAGGTTTTTGCTATAGGGCACATGCGCTCGCCAAAAAGACAGAGAGAGACAGAGAGACAGAAAGCAAGAAATCACCCCCAGGGGCAATGGCTATGCCGCAATCCCTTCTCCTCCATTCTCCTCCTGGGATCCTGAGCTCACGCACACACGCACCAGGCGTGAGTTTAAGCCACTGGGTCTGGGACTTGAACCATGGTTGGCTACATGGGAGTCCAGAGACATAGCCATTATGGCAACTGCTTGTCCCACAAAATTGTAATTTCAAGGTGACACTGACTAATAACCACTAATAGTTGGTGGTTAAAACACTAAGTAAAAGGTAGGGCCTGTCAAAGAAGCAAAACTGAACGGTATGCCGTTTACTAGAAATTCACTTTACATATAAAAATGAAAATAAGTTAAAAGTAAAAAGTTGAGAAATGAACATTTGTTACAGTCAAAAATGGTATGTTAATTTCATACAAGTGTACTTCATATAAGAACATTGCTATGGACAAAGATCATGTTATAATGATGAGATAATTCAATAGAACATACAATCCCTGTTATTTATACATGTGAAGCAGGTCTTCAAAATATGTGAACTGAAAAAGTAATAGAAAAATCTATGATTACAACTGGCTAATTCAAAGTGCATTTTTCACTAACTGATGAATAATTAGACAAAACAAAACATAAACAAAAACAAAACAAAACAAACAGTAAAAATAGGGAAAATTTGAGAAACTGTCAACCAACATGGCCTAATTGATCTTCACAAAATACTCCAGACAGCAGCAGCAGAACACACACTCACTCAAGTCACATAGAACATTTGCAAAGATAGGTTGTAGACCGAGTCCATGAAACAAATCTAAAGGAACTTCCGTTAAAAGGATTCAAATCCTAAAAAAATCCATTCTATGCCAAAGTGAACTTAAATCAGAACTCACTAACAGATCCTGGGAAAGTCCTTTAATGTTCAAAACTAAATAAGACACATCTAAAAGCCACAGGGGTCAAACAGGAATCAAAAGATATTAGAGAGCAGTTTTTAACTGGATAAAAATACAATTACAGGGAACCAGCAGTTAGCGTAATGGGTATGTTGCTGGACTCCCACGTAGTCAACTGCGGTTCGTGTCCCGGACCTGGTGGCTTGAAACTCACGCCGGGCGTGTGTGCATGCGTGCCCAAGATCCTGAGAGGAGAATGGAGGAGAAAGGATTGCGGTGTGACCATCCCCCCTGGGGGATGAGTTCTCGCTTTCTGTCTGTCTGTCTGGGGAGCGCACGCGCCCTATAGTGAAAAACCTCTCAAAAAAAAAAAAAATACAAATACAGTGTTTCAAAAATTTTCAGAATTATTACTAAAGTATTTAGGAGAAATTTATATTAATAAATGCCTTTAAAAGAAATTCACCTCCTGTATAAGGGAACTTACAAAAATTTGTAGAAAAATTAAATTGAAGTACAAGGAAATTTGTTCAAATCATTTTTTTAAATTTATACATAGATTTTTCATAGTATACATTTTTGTACACTTTTTAAAGACCTCTAATATTTAGAAAAACTAGTAAAATATGGAGAAAATTAAATAGAAAAATAATTGAAGAATGAAATTAATGTAGATCAGAATTACCATAAGTAAACTGGAATAGAGACAAATGATACAATTGAAAGGTGGTTCTTTGAGAAAATCAATAGACTGACAAACCTTTAGCTCAGGATTTGAGCAAATTATTA
>NW_006204103.1:289344-292105 GCF_000334495.1 Tupaia belangeri chinensis
GCTGTTGTATAGCCTGTGTCATACGAATGTATATGTGTACGCATTTGCACATAAGCACACACACACGTATTTCTATTTTCTTAAGAGAGATTTTTGCTACAGGGTGTGTGCACTCTCCAGAGGGACAGAGAGAGAAAGTGAAAAATCACCCCACAGGGGGAATGGCCACTCCAGAATCCCTTCTCTTCTGCTCTCCTCTGGAGATTGTAGGCAAGAACACATACACTCCTGGAATGCATTTTAAACAGAGGGATCAGGACTTGAACCATGGTCAACATGAGAATCAAGCAACATAACCATATGCCATCCGCTGGTCCCAATACATAGGTGTTTTTAAATGGCCGTCAAAGAAATAAAAACACAAATACGTACACTGAAGACCTTATATGGACCACAGATTAAAAATGTTGTAGAGATGGGGACCAGCAGGTGGCATGGTGATTAAGGCAGTGGACACTCCCACGTGACTGACCACAGTTTGAATCCTAGACCTGGTGGCTTGCTTTCTCTCTCTCTCTCTCTCTCTCTCTCTCTCCCTCTGTGTGTGTGTGTGTGTGTGTGTGTGTCTGGGTAAAATGAAAAAAAAAAAAAAAAAAAATAAAATTTTTAAAAATTAGCTTTAAAAATGTTTTAGAGAAAAATATTAGGTTGTTGGTAAAGTCATGATGTATTTTTTTTATGTTTCCTATGTAAAAATGAATTTCCAGATGACCCAATATTTGCTAATACCTAGTTTGTGGAATTGAAGATTCAATAGTTTTACAATATGAATTCCCTAAAATTGGTCTGTAGAGTCTATACAACCTTGAGCAAAATCCAAGAAGATTTTTAAAAGAAAATGCCAAGTAAAAGTTTATATTGACAGGCAAAAGCCATAGAAAAGCAAAAAAAATCTTTCAAAAAATAACTGAGACAACTTATAATATCTGATTTTAAGACTTATAATAAAGTTAACTTTTTAAAAGAATTATTTATTTCATTTTATTTATTCATTCAGTTATTTCCATCTGGCCAGAAAAAGACAGGCACACAGAGAGAAGGAAAATTATTTATTTCATTTTATTTATTCATTCAGTTATTTCCATCTGACCAGAAAAAGACAGGCACACAGAGAGAAGGAACATGAGAAAGCAAGCTACCAAGTCCGAGACTCAAACCATGGTCAGCCATGTGGGAGTGCCCAATGCCTTAACCACCATGCCCCTGCTGACTCTAAATTTGTATTCTAAAGAATTATATTGTCTCAAACTAATCATATCCTGTCAGTGTACCTGGTTATTTCCATCTGACCAGAAAAAGACAGGCACACAGAGAGAAGGAACATGAGAAAGCAAGCTACCAAGTCCGAGACTCAAACCATGGTCAGCCATGTGGGAGTGCCCAATGCCTTAACCACCATGCCCCTGCTGACTCTAAATTTGTATTCTAAAGAATTATATTGTCTCAAACTAATCATATCCTGTCAGTGTACCTGAATGGGGAGTCCAGAAATAAACCCGTGCATGTAATGATATAAATGGTCAGAATGCGATTTTCAGCAAAGATGCTGTTTTTGCTCAGGGTTCTCTAGAGAAAAGAAACCAACAAGTTAAATATTAGAAGTTAAATATTAGGCCATCATGAATGTCATGACATAAAATTTTCAGTCTTATTTTCTGTGCAAAAATACATCATGACTTTCCCAACAATCCAATATATACAAAGGCCATCTCTCTGGGGGGTGATTTCTTATTTTTCCTGTCTTTGTCTTTCTCTGGTAAACACACATATCCTATGGCAAAAGAAAAAAATTAAAACTTTCTTGAAATAATTATGTTGAGTGAAAGAAACCTGAGACTTCTGAGCGCAAGTGTGCACACATACTCACACACGCATTTACCTTTTGTACATCTTTTGTATAATTCTGTTTATATAACATTTCAGAAAATGCAAACTAATTATAGTAATAGAAATCAGACCAGTGGTTGTCTGGAATGATGGGGAAGAGCCACAGAAGGCCAGGAGGAATTACCAAATGGCATAAGGAAATTGGAAGTGTGATGAATGTGTTCACGATCTTCCTTTAGGGGATAATTCACAGGTGTCTAAATATATCAAAGCATGGAAAATTGAGCCCTTTAAATATGTGCAGTTATTTTATGTCAATTACACAGCAATACAAAAATGAAATTAAGGCTCAAGAGTCATCCCCTCTCCCCACAACCCTTGCAAGAGTCGAAAAGAATGAAGGAGGATTTCACACTTGTACCTTCTAATTCTACATGTTAACCTCTTAACCAGTGAATCACATAGCTAAACTCCACTATAGTCATGCGAAAAACAATTATAAGTGCCTTCTGGCATTCTTTAAGTCACAGATTCCCAGCAAATCTTTCTGGAAAAGTAGAAAGCTCAGATCTATGTGAGCGTTTGGTTCTCACAGTGCTTTTCATCTATCACTGTCCACTCACACAGGGCAGTGTGAGGTCCAAGCACCGCATCATGTTGACGGCTGCAAGAGCTTTCTTCTCACAACACACCCCTAAGGTTCTGTGACTGCAACAAAAATGAAAAGGCAATTGCTGTGACACTTATTTTTCTCTCCCAGGATATCCAGACAAGAAAACAGGTTCTGTCTATCTTAGAGATTGTTTGGACACACTTACACTGCAGTTCATTCTAAAGGTTAAAAAAAAAAAAATAGAAGTTTCGTTTGTCATTATTTCTACGAAGATTTCAAGAAAGTCAATCAGGCAGTCACAAACTTACAAGATTTATCTGG
>NW_006204103.1:292974-323275 GCF_000334495.1 Tupaia belangeri chinensis
GAGTAGCTGGCATTATCTATCCTTTGAACCTGTAATGAGGGGTCTTCAGCAGATGGGATCGAACTCATGAGAAAGGCCTACACCCTACATAATAAAGCATCGCCTATTAAGAACTTATGTCAACAGGGTGGTGATGAAAGGCCGAAACAAATCATTTTGACATGCTTTAAAAATATACGGAACTTCTTCAAATATCATCAGGGATAAGTCATTTAGTGTTTCGGGTTCATACATCAATGCAGTTGCTGTCACTATGAAAAATTGGACTTTTTGTTTACTTAAAATTTGAAATGCCATGATTTGGTACTTGAAAAATGAGGCAGGAAAAACGAATGTCCTCCTGTTTGTGAAAAATGGGGATTTTATTAGAGCAAAGTGAGGAGGAGGAGAGAGTGCTCATCTGCTAGGGTAGAAGAGTGTTTACACAAGAAGAAATATAACAATGGGCAGCCCACGGGGGACCGAGGCAGCAGAACTGCTTAGAAAGCTGATGACAACAGGAGCCGGGAAGGCAGCCTGGGCCCGGCGCTGACCCACCTCTTGGTCCCTGTACACACATAATGAATAAGTGTATCTTGAAGGAGGGCTCACATTTCATGGCAGCGTGAGACTCCCCAGTTCGACTGCATCTGTTAATAATAAAAATTTCCCTTCTGGAATGAGAGTTTAATAGTTCTTGTTCATGCTTTAAATAGGAGATCACAGCCATAAATCAGTATTACAATTTTAGTAGGTAGTAGCATTATGAAATATAATATATTATTTCTGGCATTTAATTTGATAAAAATTAAGTTAAAGTAGTCACCCAAAGGGACAGATTGGTAAAGTCATAATTATAAGCGTAGAATCCTAAGAAATTTTGTTCTTTGTGCATTCTGGAAGTACCATGAAATATAATATGTATATGCATTACCTTTCTTGTCATAATGAGAAATGTTGAATTATTTTATTAGATAGCCAAGAATCTGTTTCAAATACGATTTATTATTACGATAAATTT
Source organism: Tupaia belangeri chinensis (assembly GCF_000334495.1). Classification (NCBI taxonomy): domain Eukaryota; kingdom Metazoa; phylum Chordata; class Mammalia; order Scandentia; family Tupaiidae; genus Tupaia; species Tupaia belangeri. The sequence goes on from NW_006204103.1 coordinate 293,975, forward strand.
TATATACTTAACTGTGTTTTGCAGCATGTTTTTATGTATTTTTAATGAATTTCATTAGTAATCAGCCTTTGAGATTAATCAGTAAATGCTTCTAAAAGATAAACACCTACAGTTACAGTTTTATATGGGTCATTTTAATTTTAACATTTGCGTATCAGTTCAGTTAAATTTTTCCCACTTGCCCCCTCTCTGTCTCCATATACACGTAGACACACACAACTATGTCCAAATTATGATAGATGATCCTCCTGATAGAACTGCATCTTAATATAGATAATGTAGACAAAGATACATACTTATAAAACACAAATACATAGATAAAAGAATTTTAAAAGCTGTTCAAAAGCAAGTTTTTCACTAACTTTTTTTTAAGGTTTTTGCCATAGGGCATGTGTGCTCACCAGAGAGAGACAAAGAGAGAGGGGAAGTGAGAAATTATCCCCCCAGGATGGATGGCATACTCCAATCCCTGCTCTACCATTTTCCCTCTGGGACCTTGGTCACACATGCACATGCATCTGGCGTGATCCTTAAGCCACCAGGTCCAAGATTCAAGACTGTAGTCAGCCATGTGGGTGTCCAACACCTTCCGCACTCCGTCTGCTAGCCCCTCTGACCTGTCTTTTATCTGCACCCATACTTAATGCGATTTGTTGCAATGAGTAGGGTTTTGATCAGTAGTCACTGAAATCATAGGAATAAATTAAGGATATAGTGAATACAGTAACTGAACACTGCTAAAGAAAACTTTGGACATTCTGAGACACAAAGCTCTCATTGATTCTTCAGAGTCACCATATCTGGGCCCCTCCTTCCAGACAGCTCTGAGAGATTTACCCTTCTCACTCACAGATTTGAAACATCCATTGCATGCATACTTGCAAACTATAGTTTTCTGCGAGGTACTGTTGGCTAGGTTGAGAAATGGTGTTAATATTCATGTATTATTTTAACATTAATGGCTACTAAATTTTACCAAATGCTCTGAGGAACAAATCCTGGTCATTTCACAGCCTTCCCCACTAATCAACTTAGCTAGGGAATTACATTAATAGTTCATTTGATGAGGAATGATCACTGGTGAATATTTCTTTTCATAGTAAACTATCTTTTCAGCATATGTAGTTCTTGTATAGCTAACTTATTTCCTAGATTTTGATCTACAATTATTTTCTAAAGTCATATGAAGTAAAATTCATGGAGCTTTACAAAACTATCCAAAGATCAATATGTGAAACATTGAAAGCACAAAACTCAACATTTTCTTCTTTCTTAAGACCAAATTATATCAATTTTAAGAAACAATTAAATGATATAGTTTGTTTTGTGACCGTGAGATTAATATGCTATTGTTTATATACTATTTACAAAGTTCCATTTAGCTAAATAAACTAAACAAATGCCACAGTATTTTAATTACTATAGTTTTATGATATTTCTTACTATCTAGCACTGTAAGTCCTCCATTCTTACAGATTTCCTCGAGTATTCTGAAGTCTTTACATGGCTATGTGAAGTTTATAATATAATAGACAGCTATTGCAAAGGAATAATTTGGAGTTATTTTTAGAGGCGTTTGCCTTAGAGCACATGCGGTTTACCAGAGAGAAAGAGAGAGAGATAGTGAGAGGGAAAGTGAGAAATCACCCTACCTTGGTTGGGGGTGGGGGAGTGGCCAAGCTACAATCCCATCTCTCCCATTCTCCTCTTGGGATTTTGGGCATGCATGCACACACATCAAAAATGAGTTTCAAGCCACTGAGTCCCAGTCAAGAACTATGTTGACCATGTAGGAATCCAGTGTCCCCAAGATTTAGCATTTTTGAATGGAATTATGTTGGATCTACACATTATTTATCTATGTGAAGAGAATTATTATTTTTATAATATGAGGTCTCATATCATAAATATGGTATATTTCTTCATTTATTTAGGACTTCTTTTATTTCCCTGAGAATTTCTTTGTTTTAAATTTTCACTGTGGAGTTCTTACAACTTTTAAAGTAGAATTATTCTAAGATATTTAATTTTTGTCCATAAAATTTTATGCAATATTGCCTATTATACAAATAGTAAATGAAGATGAGTTGGTCTAGCTATACTTATATCAAACACAGCAGACTTTAGGGGAAGATGCATTAGTAACAGGAGAGGCATTCAATGATGATACAGGATAAAATGTAATTTAACAATTCTAAGTTGTTACATTCTAATTGTAAGGCCTCAACATATATAAGAATAATTAATAAAATTAAGAGAAGTCTACAAATTCAAAATTCAATTAGAGATGTAAATACATCTTTTCCAATAGCTGAGAGAAAAAGCACATAAGAAGTGAACAAAAATATTGACAAATTTCACTTATTTTCTTTGATGATAAAGAGCATATGAACACACGAAAAATAAAAAACACCCCTCGATGGGTCCTTCTCCACTGCAGTATTTTCCTTCTAATTCTCCACTCTAACCGGATCTTGGTGTCATAGGAGTGGCTGGTGAAATCTGACAAAGCCAGGACTGAACCTCCATTCAGCCATGTAAAATGCTTAACAGCCACATCAAATGGCCAGCTCTAAGTTTTGTGTAATTCTATCAAACTTATAAACATTGAACAACTGTATTTACTGGTAGTAGAATTTATATCATTTTCAGGTGCATGTGGAACATTTAACAAAGTTGACCATAAGATAAATTAAAAGTCTTAAAACTGGAAATAATTTAGATGATAACTTTTGTTAGTGATGAAATTAGCCAAGAAATAAGAAAAAAAAATAAAAAAAGAAAAGAAAAACTAGAAAAGAGATTGCTACATAAAAGTTAAATAAAATTTCAATAATCCATGTGCCAGATAAGACATCAAGTAGATATAAAATATTTTCACCTGAATGATAAGATGACAATAAAGATACTAAATATAAAAACGTAGAGGTTTTCTTTTTTGTTGTTGTTGTTGTTTTATGTTTGTTTGTTTGTTTTTCCACCAGAGGGCACATGCACTTGCTAGAGAGAGACAAAGTTAGGGAAGTGAGAAAGTAAGCCCCATGAGTAACGTTCACAGTGCAATCCCTTCTCCATCTCTCCCTCCTTTTGGAATTTCGGTAATGCACAAAAATGAATCTCATGTATTTCTCAATCTTCCAAGTCCAGAACTTGAACTGTATATCAGCCATGTGAGATCCAGCTACTTTAACCATCACTCCACAGAGTGGCCCTGATAGAAATATTTTAAATGTTATTTTAAAAAATAATTTAACATTAAAGGGTACAATTAATAATACTTCAATTGGAGAAACTATAGCTCTAAAGTTACTTTTAAAATCTAGTAATTTTAGATTACTCAAAAAGTTATTTTTAAAGTTAACTTTTAAAAAAGAAATGATTATTTTTAAGATTACTTGAAATGACATTTGAAGGGCCAGCAGATGGCATGGTGGTGACAATAGATACCATATGGCTGACTCTGTGGTTGGAGTCCTGGACCCAGTGGCTTGAAAAACACCAAGTGTGTGTGCTTGTGTGCCCCAAATGCCAAGAGCAGAATAGAAGAGAGAGGATTGTGATGTGGCCATCTCCTTAAAAGGACAATGTCTCATTTTTCATCACTTTCTGTCAGAGTCTCTTTCCAGTGATGGCACAAGCCCTCTTCAAAAACCTTAAAAAATAAATTAATTAATTAAAAAACACTTTATGATAACATGCTTTATTTTTGGTTCTTGGTTAACATTATTTAAGAATATAAATAAGTTTTTACTATCTCCTCTAGATTTCCATAGAATTACCTTGTCCAGATCTTTAAGATAGCAGTGAAATTTTTATAAGCTAAAATTTCATGCTTTCTACTCTACTAATCAATTGATATGTTTCTCTTATTAGTTTTCCTTATTAATTTCTCTAATTCTCGAATCAAGCCAAGCACCATTTGAGATAGACAATAAATGTTAGTTGAGGGAATATGTTAAAATACTCATGGGTTTGGGCTACAAAGATATCAGACAGTGGAAAGAGAGTATTGTGTGTGGGCATCACAGGTGGGTGCAGAAGTTTGACTATGTTTTGAGCTTAAATTCACCATAAAATTTTCATAGATTTTTCAAGAATTCAAATATACTTACTCATAATGTATTTCAAGTAGGTAATTGGGTTTGCTACATGAGAATGTAATATTGCTGAATTACATTAATGGAAACACACTGGGAAGATCAATTTTAAAGCTAGGAGGAAGTGTGCATACAAAAGACTTAAGCTAAAAATGGTAATTCCAGTAAGAACAGTAGTTGTAACTTTGGCAAGGTGAGTGGAGAGTATCCAAGCCAATATTACAAAGTTGAGAAGACCCTTGTCACAACAATTACTCCTCATTAGAGCAGCCACTGAAATCAGTAATTGCCAGGAAGTGTGACCTTTGCACAAATGCAGGGATGAATCCACGATGACAGCAAGAGGGGCCATCAGTCAATTATGCGGCTCATTGCAGATTGGAGTGGTACATTTTCAGGGTCTCCGTAATTATTAAGCACATAGTAGAAGACACTAATCTAGAAGAAATGAATTTAAATGGTATACGCCTAGAACTGTGTTCGACATCGTGTCTAACCACTAGGACAATAAGAATGAAGTGTCCTAGGCTCCTGCTTAGAATTATATTAGAAAGGGACCAGCAGATAGCATAATGGCTATGTTGTTGGACTCCCATGTAGTCAACTGCGATTCGAATCCTGGACCCGGTGGCTTAAAACTCATGCCAGACACGTGTGCGTGCATCCCCAAGACCCCGAGAGGAGCATGGAGGAGATGGGACTGCGGCATGGCCATACCCCCTGAGGGGAGATTTCTTGCTTTCTGTCTCTCTGTCTCTCTCTGTCTGGCAAGTGCATGCGCCCTGTAGCAAAATCCTCTCCAAAAAAAAAAAAAAAAAAGAATTATATTGGAAAGAGATGATAACATGAGGTGTATTTATGCAACTACTAGTTTATTATAAACTTAAAAGTCATGATAAATGGTCCTCAAACAGGAAATGACTAAACAAATGTTGAGAGAAATAAAGTGAGGTAGCAAGGAGTCAATGTGACTATATATTAATATTTATATAAACTCTTTCTCGTAATATTCACTTGGGCGAGATTTTCACTAAATTTATCTAACATTCAACTGGGATGGTTATTATAAAATCTGTCTTGCAAATGAATGCACAAATATCCACTGACCACTTAAATATCATGCCTAGAAAGTACAGGAAATTCCATTCTTAATAATGTCTTCCTGCCATCCACATGGTATTTTTGTGCAGTTTTTAGCACATTTCCATGGCTGTTTCTTTGGAAATACAAACTTCATGATTTAGGAGCTCTTCAAAAAAAAAAAAACGACTGAAAATGGATTCAAAACTCATGGACAAAAATAACTAAACAAAACTAGAAGCAAAACATGGGAACTTACAGCATTATGTAACTATGAAATACCTAAGTGGGGCTTCCATTGAATGTGGTTTGATTCAGAGCCCAAAGGGGGTCACTGGAACACATCTCTGATTTGATTTGTTTTTTAGCTAGTTTCGTACACTGTTTTAGCAAGATAACTTTAACTCTTTCATGTTGCAAGCTTCAATTACCAAGACCAGCAGGAAATAGTCAAAACTAATTTATTCCAGTGCCCAGGAAATGTTTTTCTGTTATGTTTATGAAACATTATAGCATGCTATTTCTAAATGATTAACCATCACATTTTGAAACTGGTTGTAAATTCAGTTCCACTAGAATTGGGCTAATAATTGGCAGAGAGGTCATTTCCCAAATAAACTTGCAGGTATTCATATCAGACAAAGAACTAACAGATATCAGATGCTATAAACAAATTTCAAAATTTGCCCCCAAATCTGAATTATGATGAAAAAACTGCTGAAAAAGAAATCATCATGGTAAAACGACAAGGCAAATAAAAGTCGTTTTTAGATCTCTTCTTTTGGAAGTCATTTGTGAGATAGGAAAGAGGATCCTAAGAAATAGATAGTCAGGACATAAGGCCCAAAGATGGAGGCACGACAGTCAAGCTTGCGCTGGGAACCACCTGCTAGCAAAAGACAGCTTGCAGCAGTCACTCAGGGATGAACCTATTTAACATAACTTAAAACAATTTTGGCTTTTTCCATGTCCCTCCTATACTCCACAACCTTGATAATGGTTTTCAAGGCAAAGGCTCTCAGACAAAGACTGGAGGAGTCGCTGACTAGTAGATAATAGTCTCTGGGCCGAAGCTTTTTGCCAAAGACAGACTCATGACCTTTGAACCTACTCCAAACTTAGGAAAATAATATCCTGTCCTATCTAGCATGTGATCCCCACCACGAGGGGAATGTATGCATGAGTTCTTTCTAGCTAGGATAAAAATCCCTGGCAAGCGCCCCAAATTGGCAACCCATTATCCTGGGAGCTTTCCTATCTTTCGATAATTTTTTTTTGCTTTCTCTTGTTCATCTGTGTTCTAATTCTTCATGAACATGAGTCAAAGAATTGGCTTAACAGCTGTTCTTGCACTGTGTATTTGGCCTATGTACCCCAATATCTGGTGTCATTAGCCCCCCATTTTCTTTATAGATAATGAATGTTTTGCACTTGAGAGATTGCTTTAGAATAGCAGTGGAGAACAAGAGAGCCATATTTAATGCTGAGACAATAATTAGTCTAGTAGAGACACATGGCAATTTTAACTTCATGTTGTTAGAACAGTGAGAGAATGGACACGAAATTATTTTACAAAAATAAATTGCAAGTTCAGTTTTCTGAAAATTAGAAATAGTTTTTGAAATGTCTTCAATGAGTTCATAGTCTGCACAAATTCCAAATAAATGCCTAATATTTCATCTGTTAAGATTAAGGATACTCAGGAAGGAATAGTTTCTAGGGGGGGGGCAATAGGTGGCATAGTGGTTAAGGCACTGGACTCCCAAATGATTGACTGTGGATTAAGCCCCAGACCCAGCAACTTGAAACTCACACTGAGTATGTATGTATATGCACTGAAAATACCGAGAGGAGAATAGAGAAGGGATTGTGGCATGGTCATCCCCCCTATGAGGGTGATTTCTCACTTTCTGTCTCTCTGTCTCTGACTCTCCAGGGAGACCACATACTCTATAGCAAAAATATCTCTCTCAAAAAACAAGCAAACAAAAGAACAGTTTCTACATAAGTTGTATTCAAATGTAAACACAGCAGGCAAGACAATTTAACCCATTCTTTAGGCATGATACTTTCCTTATTCAAATGCATATTATTTTACCTTCCCCAGTATAAATTACATGCAAACATTAAATTCAAAGTCAAATATTAGTTATTTATTATTACCACTTTTTTTCTTTTTATTTTTTGGAGAGGTTTTTGCTATAGGGCGCGTGCACTCCCCAGAAAGACAGAGAGAGACAGAGAGACAGAAAGTGAGAAATCCCCCCCCGGGGGGGGTGGTCATGCCACAATCCCTTCTCCTCCATTCTCCTCTCGGGATCTTGGGCATGCATGCACACGTGCCTGGCGTGAGTTTTAAGCCACCGGGTCCGGGACGTGAACCATGGTCGACTATGTGGGAGTCCAGCAACATAGCCATTACGCTAACTGCTGGTTCCCATTATTACCACTTTTTGGTTATTACTCTAGTTTCCTTTAATTTTCTAGAACAAAAGAGAATTTATAAATATGAGCCTAATGTATAATACATATCTGATATCATATATTGAGTTAATCTTATTTAAAAAGTTTACAAAGGGACACTATAAAATGATAAGGATTTCTAGTTAACTGTAGTACCTATCATGAGAAAATAAAATATTCAAGATAATTGTAAATTTCCATTTGGAAAGTGTTGTATTTAATGAGGACAGGCTATGGTGTAGATACCATACAGTTTGCATGAATTATCTCAGTAAATACTTGTGTTTCCAGCAAATTAATGTTTCTTAAGTAAGAGAGGAGAAAAGCAAATCTCAGGTAAACAAAGGGAGCTAATTTATTCTTTCAATCATTGAGTAATTTTGACACAATTATTTAGCGTTCAAATAATTTTTCTTTGTTGAATATGGTAACTATGGTCTGATCCTTGATTCAGTTGTTACACACTGCATGCATGCTTTGAAAATCCATGTTGTACCCCACAAAGATGTACAATAATTAGGTGTAAATAAGAAGTTATAAAATAAAATAATTGAAGACCATTGTTTTAACTATGAGATAAAGATCAGACAGATTGAAAATGAGGGACATTATACACCACTTGACCAGCACGCCTTTAAAGTGTCAGGGTCACTAAAGACAAGGACAGTCTGGGACCAGCAGATGTTGAAATGGTTATATTGTTGGAATCCCAGGTAGTTGATCAGTGTTTGAGTCCTGGACCTGGTGGCTTAAAACTCATGCTGGACCCATGTGCGTGCATGCCCAAAATCCCATGAGGAGAATGGTAGAAAAGAAATTGCGGTGTGGCCGTCCTCCCTGGGGGGTGGTATTTTTTTTTTTTTTTGCTTTCTTCTATCTCTCTATCTCTCTGGCAAGTACACACACCCTATAGCAAACTAACAAGCAAACCAACAATTAAACAAAAAAACTCTCAAAACAACAACAACAAAAACAAGGACAGTCTAAGACAGAGTCATTATATTGAAGTACTTCAGGAAGCACGACAGCTCAGAATAATGTGGCATTCTGGATAAGAATCAGAAAAGGAAAAATTAATCAGGAAAAACTAAAGAACAACACTGTGAAGTTTAGTTAAATATAATGTTCCAGTTGAGTTTCGATAGTTGGGACGAATGCACTATGGTGACTTAAGACTTAATAGAGTAAATTGGCTACACAGTACAGGGCGTAGAGAAAACTTTTGTTTTGGCTTTGCAACTTTGCAAATTTGAATTTATTAGAAAAAGAGAGGGAGAGATGATTCAAGTTTATTTGACTTCAGCAGTTATCTAAATAGTTAAAGCTGGCTTGAATCTTTTCTTCTTATCTCTGATCTGGGGCCCAAGAATGAGACATGGGTCTGATTTGAACCACTGAGGGTACAATAAAAAGTTAGCTTAAACAATCAGCAGAGTATATTTAGGTTTTAGTGCCACTAATCTTGTGACGTTAATGTGGGAGGGGTCCTCATACCTGTGGAATGCCCCTGGCTGTGGGCCAACTTGAAGAGATAAAAGTTATGGGCACAAGATGTTCTCAGGGCCCACCTGACCAGCAGCTGGGTCTCAGGGAGATGGGAGGGAGGAGAGCTCAGTGCATGGAGCCCATCCTGAATCTCCCTCTTCCTTTCTTCTTCCTTTATCCTATCCCCTTCTCCCTCCTTCCATTCCCCCTCTCTTTCTATCTGTTCTTGGCTATTGAGATTACCTCTTCCTTTCTAGTCTACTTAATAGTTTATTTAAATTATGTTTTTAATATTTTATCTAATATTTTAGTTAATTTTAGAAAGAGTTTTCTTAGGTTATCTAACTTCTCCTAATGACAGAATTAAAGTAATGTTTTCCCTTTTTTGCTTCAATAAAATATGACTCTAAGTTGGAGGAATCTAGGCCTATGACTACATGATAAATGCATAAGAATTCTGCGGAAGTGAGTTTCTCAATTCTAAATTTGCCACTGGTAAGGTGAAAATTTTGTTAACAATAGAAGCAGTAAACAAGTAATATTCCTTTTAAGTCAGATATTTTTAGGTAAATTATAAATTATCAAGTTATCAGATAAAACATACTTAAATAGTACCATAACATTTTGTTATGTTAGTTTTTCTTGTGTTTATATTGTGAATAAACTGGATTATGTTTTGTCATTAACAAAAGTTGTTTAGGAGAAGACAAGCTCCAGGCCAAAAGACTATGTTTCACTTTTCACAACCAACCATAGGCCATCCCAAGGCTGTATTTCAAGTCTGGTAAGGGAGGGCAGCTTTCCCTCCTCAGGAATGCTGGGTGTAGCCTTGCAGCTTCCAGAAGGAGTTGCTATCGCGGACTCAGCACTGCTAGACAGCCAAGTTCACACATCACACACCTGAATTTCTAGTCCAGTTATCTCTTACCGGAGGCCTCCTGATCAGAGTTCTTAGCTGAGACATTCTAGGCCTCTTGAAGAGACCTCTTTTTGGGAAAGCTTTGGCCCTGGCATTATCCCCCATTCTTGCCAGATGTTATCCAATCATTGTCCAGTACTGTTCTCTGGAAAAAAGAAACACCAAGAAATGAGTAACTCTCCCTTTTGCCTGTTGCTTGCAGTATCACAGTTAGTCAATAAAGCCTTGATTGTCATGTTCACCTTGGCTCAATAGGCTGATTGACCACCTTCCTAAACAAGAAAATCAACAATTTCACTTACAAATAGTTTTATGGAATGATTGCTAAGATATTCCTTAGGAACAACATGGTTTAATAATATTTACTTAAATTTACATGCAATAAGTACATAAATCGTTCAGAAGAATAAATGTTATACAAAACATGATTAAATGTTTAATTTAAAGGAAGTAATAATATTGTAAATTTGATATATCCCATTCTTTCATTAACATGCAGGATAGTGCTGAAAGAATGAATATAACCACAGGCATGAGTAAAAAGATTATTTATAACTAAACTGGTCTATCACACAAATACCTATTATTACATTTTTTTTTCTTTCGTTTTGCCATAGGTTGCATGTGCTTGCGAGACAGAGGCAGAGAGAGAAGGAAAGCAAGATGTCCTCCTTTACCTCAGAGGAGTTGGTCACAGAGCAATCCCTTCTTCATTCTCTTCTCTGGATTTTGGGAACCCACCACAAACACCGGGGATGTGTCCCAAGTCACCAGGTCTTGGATTGAACCATGGGGTCGGCCATCAAATATTACAATTCATAATATTTTGGTGTATTACTTTTGAAACTACTAAACTATTAAACTAAAGACACTAAACAATTTAGAAAAAAGATGGAATAATTTGATTTTCCCCTTGCTATTAAGAAAATGTCAGAGATATAAAATAGAGTGTTTATATAGTTTCATTTGGGGGGGCATAATTTACTAGTTTAGTACAATATACTTCAGCACTCAAAATCTTCAATTAACTAAACATACTCCTTAACAATATATAAAGTGCAAAATGGTTTGTCATAACATCAGTGCGATGCAAATTTAAGTGCATATTCAAGAGGAGCGTCATGTCTTGAAAACAAATTTAAACAGCCTCATTCCTATCAAAGGATTAAATGCCATCGACAACACTGATTTGATAAGATTCATTTCCCAACTAATGAGAAAAATGATTGTGGTAGAATTAGTAATTAAGAACTAATGCCCAATGGTTATATTTTAGGTACAAGGACCCATAAGCTAATAGGAAATTCTGAAGTAAATTCAAGCTCATTTTATACAAATTGAAGAATAGTTAAATCCCTTAAATGTTGAACATCTTTATTTTTCATATACTGCTAAGATATTTGAAATGTGTCAGATCTGATGAGTACTTTTTTCATGATGTGACACTATTCTAAGGTATCGTTTGTTAAATATTCTTTCTGTGTAGTTGCTGAGTCCTTCTCTGGAGTTATTATGTGGTGTCCTTTTACAGCTAGTCGCATTACCCAAGGGCTTATGTCACTGGTTTCCTGGTAAACTTACTTGTGTTGCAAATTATCATGTTATCTATGAATCCGGGTACATTTACCCCCCTGAAGCACTATAAGCTTTATAAAATGATATGTAATTCAGACTGCTTGACATATGTTGAGTTCTTCCAATTTTAGACTTTCAACAGATCTAGAAATTTATTTCCTTTATTTACATTTGTTTTACAAAAACAAATATGCCTGTGGCCTTTAAAGAACATCTCAAATTTACACAATTTGTCATCTGAACTTATATTATTACTGTCAGTGCAATAGATAGGTTTTTAAAAAGATGGTTTTCTCAATTGTCAGATAATATCCAAACTAAAATATTTCCTTTTTTTTTTCAGTTTTAACTATCTATGCCACCAGATTAAACAAAGATATGATTCATTTGGGCTATGTCAAAGATTCTTATTTATTCCTTCAGGATGACAAAAAAATAAGTATTTAGTAATTTTCTAATACAACAGCTTAAATTTGCTTTGCATTTTGCTTTGTTTTTGGATAGAGACAATTTGAAATTGTCAGTTTAAAAAGAAACTTGGCCAAATTGAAGAGGAAAGTCAAATGATATAATTTTCTTTCATTGTAATTATATAAAAGGATCTTATTTTAGGATCTTTAATTTTATAAAACATGCATGTTATCATTTCGTCATCAATTAACTTCATATTACATTATTCAATTTCTAATAAGACACTTCAAGGCATGTTTGGAGCCCTAAATCATGGCTCCATTCAAAGGAGATTATATACAACCAATGTAATAAATATAATTTTATCAAAGTAATACTTTTTTATCTTTTGATATTTAATAGCTTCGAGAGTTGTATTTTGAAGTATTCTCACAGAACAATAGAGGATCATGGCTTAAGCAATCCAAAATAAAATTAAGTATTTTTGAAATGGACTGTAGATACATTATTAGATTTGATATTATTCTTGGATTTCAATTTAATTTATTTTTGCAGTTTGTTTATGTAAGCAGAGTGTTCAAATACATGTGAATAAGGTTACAGTTTATCTGTATCTTAGGCTCCTCTTGAAATATCAATGTAAGTCAATTAATACCAGTTCATAGTCAGAAAGCCATTTACCTGTGCTTCCTGTGGAAATCCGTTCCAAACCTTGTGCTCTTAATTCCAAGTCTGTCAATTTGCAGAAGTCTAAATTACCTCACCTACATATTGATATTGATATTTAACATATTTAAGTTCATTTTCTGAATTTTAGACTTTCTTTTCATTAAAAATACTTATCCAATAAGTGTTTGTTTCAATACTGTGTTTAATTCTTTATCCCTTGAGTTTGCAATTATTTAGTAGAAATCTACATAGCCAATAGATATTTGTTTTAAGGAAAAAAGAATTAATCAATAAAGTGTATTAAATATGACTGGCTAGAAATGTTTGGTGGACATTAAGAGGGTTTAAAATACTTGAAAGCAAGTGTGGCATGGTGGTTAAGGTGACTTGACTCTACAGGGCCAATAGTGAGGTTTGAGTCCTGGACCTGGCAGCTTGCCCAATGTACCAGGTGGCTCAACAAACACACCATTCATGTGTGAATAAATGCCCACAATCCCTAGGGGAGAGATGGAAGTGACAAATTATGGCCTGACCATCTAAACAAGGGGTACTCTACCTTTTTCTTTCTCGCTATCTGTCTCTCTTCAGTAGAGCATACATTGCCCTCCAGCAAATAAAAGTAAAATAAAATAGATACTAGATGAGTGTCATTGAGGCCGGCATGGTGGCATAGTAGTTAAGGCGTTGGACTGCCACATGAGTGACCTTAGTTTGCATTCTGGACCTGGCGCCTGTGCATGCACAACCAATGTACCTAGAGGAGAATGGAAGAGAAGGTACCGTGTTGTGGCCATTTCTCCTAGAGAGTGAGTTCTCACTTTCTGTATGCCTCTCCCTGTCTCTCCGGCAAGCACATGTCCTCTATTGCAAAAATCACTTAAAAAGAAAAAAAAAAAGAGCATCATGTAATTTTCTGACATATTTTGTTTGCTTTCTATATATTTTTATGTCTAATTTTCATCCTGAACAGGAAGTCTAACTGTAATTCCAAATATTCCTTTCCAAGTTGAAAAAAATTCATGTTTTACATAAATTTTATATAAGTATAATTATTTTTATTTTAAATTATATTTATATAAAATATGCATATTTTTATAACTTAAACTGTATGTACTCATTACTGAAATATTTGAAGAGATCTGAATATCTGAAGAAGGTGAAAATAAAGTAGAAATACTAATTATCATGAAATTTATATACATTAAAAATTAACCAATACCATTTCTGAAACGTATGTAGATAGCTGACATACAACATGGAAACCAGAAAGGTTTTTTTTTTTTAGAGGTTTTTCACTATAGGGCGCATGCGCTTGCCAGACAGACAGAGAGAGACAGAGAGACAGAAAGCGAGAAATCACCCCCCCAGGGGGGATGGTCACGCCGCAATCCCTTCTCCTCCATTCTCCTCTCGGGATCTTGGGCATGCATGCACACACGCCCGGCGTGGGTTTTAAGCCACCGGGTCCGGGACGTGAACCGTGGTAGACTATGTGGGAGTCCAGCAACATAGCCATTATGCTCACTGCTGGTTCCCAGAAAGTTTTTTTTTTTGATTTATTTGTTTCATTTATTTACTTTTTGAAAGATATTTTGCCATAAGATGCATGAATTTGCTAGAAAGAAAAACAGAGACAAAGTGGAGGAAAGTGAGAAATCACCTCCTAAGGGGGACAGCCACACCACAATCCCTTCTCCTCTTGGGATTTTGGGTATGATGCACACATGCGCCCAACATGGAAGCCACCAGGTCTGGGACACGAACCACATAGTTGGCCATATGGGAGTACAGTGCCTTAATGCCCACACCAAATTGCAGGCCCAACTGCCCAATTTACAGTTTTTTCCCTCACTATATTGCATTTACTTTGTAAGAAATGACAATTACTGGGAGCAGCAGATGGTGTAATGGTTACGTTATGAGGGACTCCCATGTAGTCAAGCACGGTTCGAAATTCACACGGCTTAAAATTCACACCAGGCACATGTTTGTGTATGCACAAAATCCCCAGAGGAGAACGGAGGAAAAGGGACTGTGGCGTGGCCATCCCCTCTGGGGGATGATTTCTCACCTTCTGTCTCTCTCTCTCTCTCTGTCTCTCCAATGAGCACACATACCCGATAGCACAAAAAGCTCTCTACAAAAAAACAAGTAACAATTACCTTCATAAACTCTTTTAGATTTTGTAAGTAGCTATTCCTTATTCTTAAATATATTATATAAGTACTAGAAAGGCAGAGGCACCATTGTGGATAAAAGCTACATATTCTCTAGAAGCAAATAAAAAGCTAATTTATATGAAAAGAAAAACAGTTAATTTTCTTCCTTTTAAAATTTATAAGTAATATAAATTGTTCTATAAATTTAAGCTCATCATAAAATCTAATGTCATTTTTATTTTATAATTTCAAATAGCTTTAGAAGCATTAATATCGTCTCGATCAAGTATACAGTGACTCTACAAGGTAGAACATTATTTTCTTTAGTTAAATAAGTAGTCAATGTATTAGAGTGCAATGATTTCAGGTGACTTCAGGTGTTCACTCAGAGATTGTGACTACATGCAGCTAGTGCTATAGGTACACTTGAATAAATACATGTACTGGTTAATGAATCAGCCCTAAATTGTTAAGTTTTTAATTCAAGTGTGAATACAGAGAAGTCTTCTTTTGTGTCAAATACTTCTATGCACTCTGATTTCTCTTGACTTCAATCTGTCTCCAGAAGCTTTGGTCACTTCTATGGTTCGATAAGAATTGTAATGGCCAACACTCACAGCAACTCCTGACTTCACTTAAGTAAAATACAATCACACCCTCCCCGGTCCACCCTTTTAGTAAATTATGCCCTAAGACTTTTTTTTTTTTCTTCCCCCCACAGACTTCTCTGGACTTGGTTGTAGGCCATGTCTGTGGAAAAAAAAATAGTAAGTGCTACAAAGTTAATACCCTGCACAAACATTCCCCCATTGGGGTCAGGAAAAGGGACAGATAAGTTCTGTCTTTCCCCCTCTCCCTCTCACCATGGAGTTCTCTGGGACCTGTAATTCCATAGCCTCTCGGAGGACTGTCTCCAGAAGAGCAATCATTTGCACTTGGTTCCACATGGTAGCAGCTCAATATACCACAGCCTCTTATTGATTTCTTCCTTGCATCACTCCTTCTCTTTCACTTCTGCTTCCCTGGGGTTGCTCTTCCTAATAAATTATATATTGGGGCTGATATTTAACACATTTAAATTCATTTTCTGACTATGTCTAAGTTTATGTCTCAGTTCTGATTTCTAGTAGAGTCGAATTAACTAAGGTTTCAAAGTTCTTTCTCCACTCAAACATTGTCTTCCTAGGCTATCCCAGGGCAGGTGATTTAAAGGTCAAATGTTTGCTATGATGTCACATCTTCTAAGCTACCTCTGTGCTATTTAATAAATATCCCAGAGTCAATTATTGTCAAAAATTCAGATTTCAGTTGCAAACAAGATTGATTGATTGATTCTATTGTATTTAAAAGTCTAAGGAGTTTTCTTTTTTTTTTCTTACTTTTTTTTTTATACATTCAATCACTGTATATAATTACAGCCTGAAAAATGAATTTCCCAGCATGAATACACTATATATTAGCCCAGTTAAAGATTTTATCATATATGTTTTCATCAACAGATAATTTTCCATTTTGGGGTCTCTTAAATGTTTTGCTTCTTTCTTTTCTCCCCCTTGACTCAATTTGATATTGCTTGAAGCCTATATATATATAATTATTTGGAATAGAAGAATTGAAAGTTTTGATACAATCACTGCTTGAAGAATTAAAAAAATGGAAAATCAGGGACCAGCAATTAGCGTAATGGCTATGTCGCTGGACTCCCACATAGTCGACTGCGGTTCGAGTCCTCGACCTGGTGGCTTAAACTCATGCTGGGCACATGTGCATGCGTGCCCAAGATCCCAAGAGGAGAATGGAGGAGAAGGGACTGTGGAGTAGCCATCCCCTCTAGGGGGTGATTTCTCGCTTTCTATCTCTCTGTCTCTGTCTGTCTGTCTGGCGAACGCACGCGCCCTATAGCAAAAACCTCTCCAAAAAAAAAAAAAAAGGAACATCATTTGAAAATGGTATTTTGAAATGATAATGACATGAAACAATTTTAGAGAAGTTTCTCAAGATTAAATTAGGAAGTACACTCAACCTTTTGATACATAATGATATTTAGTCTTTAAAACTGCTGATACTCAGGCAAGTAAACTTAAAAAATAATATCAGCCATCATTGGTAAGTTTTGTAATAAATCACTTGCATATAAAATATTCAGCATATGTTGGGCTGTGCAAACTGGCAACTGCTCAAAGTAAAAATTGCCAAATGTTTTAGGGTTATTTTCTGTAATTAATACGGAAATGGGTATTTGATGTTTGTGTTTGCCTAGAAACCTACAGAAATAAGTGCAAACTCAATTCATTTCAAAGAAATGTTCTCTTGTCTCTGTAGAATTCTGGAATTTAAACACCAGCCTCTGAGGTTACACAACTATGTTTCCGATTAAAAAACTTTACGTGTCGTGCGTGCCCACATTAAAAAAAAAAATCAATACGAAAGTCTCTGTTGTCAAATAAGAAACAGTAAATTAATTTTGCCTTTGAATTATGTGGAATTGAATTATACAAGAAATTCTTGGCAATGTTCCTTCTTTTAATTAATGTTTTGTCAGATCATCAATCTTACTTTCTCCCTGTGTGTTAATACTCAATTTGTTTAGTATTTACTTAAGCCTGCATCTCTTTCCTAAGGAAGAATTCATATGTAGTTAGTTAAGATATCTCTAAGCAGCGTAACAAAAGCAGTGGGGATAATTTCCCTCCCTATTTAACAAGAAATGAAAGCACCGAGTTCTCCACACTGAAACCTAATACTGGTTTTGGATGGATTAGGATGGAACACTACACACACATTTTGCAGGTAACAATAATCTATAGCACAATAAAGCCAGGATAATAATCCTGGCTTTATTCTAGAAGGATAATAATCTTAATATAATAAAAGAGTATTTAAAAGAAGCTTTATAACTCTGAGGCAAATATTATTTTTCCTTCAGAAATACAGAGAGAGATGATTATTTCTCAATTTGCTCACAAAACTGAAAAAAAAAAAGTTTTTAGCCTCTGGTCATTGGCTTTGCCCATTTCAGAAGCTTTATGCTGAAGCTATTAGAAGGTGCAATTATCTCATGGATCAGTGACCACTAAGCTGAGACGCCATTGATTTCCCAAGTCACAAGGCGAGGCGAGGCTTAGCTGAAGTGGATCAAATGTCTCAACCCTGTTAGAAGGTCTTCCCCCCACCCATGTCTTTGCTACATCTTTGCAGGGCAGAATCAATCAGGTACGGAGAATTTTGGCAATGTTCAGTCTACATTAAACAGAGAGAAGAAGAAATTTTGTCTTAAGAGTAATTATTTAAGTTTCCATATTTCTTCTGAGAGATAAATAGAGAGGGGAGAGACATCCCATGATCCACTACCAGCCTCAGTGAGCCCAGATTTGGGGTACTTTCATGTGCCTAGCGTGTACAGAGAGGCCCTGGGATGTGCGTCTCTGACCTTCCATGTGGGTCCAATTATAACTGATGCAAACCTGTCTAGTCTCAAGATAATCCTTCTTTTTAATAGAGAATTGTATTGTATTCTTTAAATGGAATTGATTAGATCCTTAGTAAAAGATATTGTCAAAGACTTAGCCATGAGATTGACTGCAAATAAATATAAATAAAATAAGCAGAATACATTTTTAGTCTCTTAATTAAAACTCTGGAATTCCATGATTCGAACATTGTAAGCTCCAAACTGACTTGGTACTTAGAGAATTGCACTATGTTCACCAATTCTTAGATTTAACCCATCTGTTTTAGGAGCTATCACACACACACACACACACACACACACACACACACACACACACACCTATACATAGAAAAGAAAAATGCAGGTGACTCAAAAGAGGTATAGAGGCTGAAGAGTGGTGCGGCAGTAAAAATGTGAGGTTTGCAAGGCCAACCAGGCTAAGTTGTGGAAAGAATTACCAATATGGGTTCAATCTCAAACTCAACAAGCTCTTCAAGCTAGACAAACGAAAGCAGCTTTCAGATCTGCGTAAATATATATATATATTTCACTTTGAGAATTTATTTGTAAACCATTTGGGATTTTAAATTTGTCTCATGCACAGACATGCACACACACACTATTTTTATGAAGCACCCTACTTAATAAATATAATGAATAACATAATTTTTATTTTCTCCTAATAAATTTCTTTGCAAAATCAAATGATAGAAAAGATAGTTAAAAGCAGGAAAATAAACCTTACATAAAGCATAAAGAAATAAAAGAGAAGGATAGAAAGGAGAGAGGGGTGAAGGGAGAGAAAAGGAATAAATGGAAATAAAAAGAAAAGAAAGAGGAATGAAGGAAGGGAGAAGAGGAAAATGAAGGAAAGAGGGAAAATATTATCATTAATATATATTCATGCTTAAATCATGAAAATAGTTGCTTTGGAATTTTTAACCTAGAAAAGTTTGTAGCAATTGAAAAAAAATTATTTCTAAAGTCTCACACAACCCACCTTCTTAAAACTTGTGATTATGCAAGTACCATTATGTTAAAGCCATCCCTTCTTAAGTAAAGAAGAGGAAAAATGTGATTAAGCACTTCAGAGGCAGTATATGATCGTGGAAAAAGAGAAAATAGAGTCAGAGTGTGTGAGTTTGAGTCATAATTCAGTTACTTATTAATCACGTGACTTTTGCAAGTAACTCAATCCTTAGTATTTTTCCCACCACAACACAGACATTTTAAAAATGGACAATACTAACGATTTTTTTTTTTAGAGGTTTTTGCTATAGGGTAGATGTGCTCACCAGAAAGACAGAGAGATACAGAAAGACAGAAAACGAGAAATAACCCCCAGCGGAGGGATGACCACGCCATAATCCCTTCTCCTCCTTTCTCCTTTCAGGATCTCGGGCATGCATGCACATACACCTGCTGTGTGTTTAAGCCACCAGGTCCCGGACGCGACCCGCAGTCAACTACATGGGAGTCCAGCGACATAGTCATTACGTCAACTGATGGTCCTATGATTGCTTTGAAAGTGATCTGCAAAGCTTTTAGGGTCTGCTGTGGAGTAAGCACTACAATGCCAATGACCTTCCTTTGGTCACTGAACATACCTTTCCTCCACCACAAGCCCTTTATCTTCAAAGGATCTTAGTATTACTCATGAGATGGGTGATGTCTAGTTTTGGCCTTCCAACTCTTGTGATATTTATTTTCTGCTTCCACCAGTAGCTTCACACTTAATGACATTTGCTAAACTCATAGTTTTGACCTACCTGAAGGCAAGTGCAAAGGGCATTCCCTCTAGCTGTGCCAACTTCCTGATAGACTGTGATTGCCAAGAACTACCTTAGAAGGATGTATCTAAATCCCCCATTCTGGGCTGGAAAACGATCTCAGCATCCTCCCTTCTCTCCAGAGAAATTCCCACCACAGAGTATGTATTACACGTTTTCAATATTTTCAGGAGAGAGAATGATGAGTTTTTGTTTTCTATTTTATTTTTGAGAATTAGTAAGATATTTCGATAAGAATATCTTAAAATTAGTTCAATTTAGAATTGTAAAAATGTAAAAAGTTTAATAAAAGTTTAACAAAATATGTGTTTTAATTATCTGGAAAAATAGCTTTTTGAGTAATAATTCTATCGATAAATAACCAACTTTACTAAATTAATACTGTACCTTATTTTATAATTTTTGGAGCTTAGAGAAGTAACGATTTCTGTGTTTCTCCACACACATTTGAAACTGAAATTTAACTAGTGAATTCAATTTCTTAACATTTTCTTTCCATGATTTTATCTTATCAGTTTTTTTTTTTTTTGAGAAGTTTTTGCTGCCAGAAAGACAGAGTGAGACAGAGAGACAGAAAGCGAGAAATCACCCCATGGGGGGATGGCCACGCCACAATCCATTCTCCTCCATTCTCCTCTCAGGATCTTGGGCACGCACGCACACGCACCCGGAATGAGTTTAAGCCACCGGGTCCGGAACTCAACCCGCGGTCAACTACGTGGGAGTCCAGTGACATAGCCATTACACTAACTGCTGGTCCCTGGTCTTATCAGTTTTAAGATATAGAATTGATGTTGGTACCTAAAACCTGTTAGGGTATAAAAACAATACAGCAAAATCATAAAATCTATTTTCCTATATATTGAGTCACTAATTTTCTATATACTTGATACTACATATGTTTAAGAATCTGTCTTTCCCCACTAGAACCCGCTTTTATGTTACATACTCTTGTTTCCATCTCACTCTAATACAAATATGGCTGAAAACTGGGTTTTCATGCCAGTGCATTATAAGAAGGTAACACAAATGTGCTTATAGAAATAACTTCAAAAATGGAGAATTTTCACTAATCTATGTCTTGCCTTGAAAAAGAAAAACTTCTTTTTCAGAAGCTAATATAAAATTGACCTTTCATGAGCAAAATGAGTAAAAAAAAAATCAATAAAACATGCCGGTATCTATCTAATATTTCTATATAATACTTAAATATATGCATTCCCTGCAATTTTGATTTGATCTTGTCCATTCCTCCCATTCTCATTTATTCTGCCCGCTTTTATGTTACATACTCTTGTTTCCATCTCACTCTAATACAAATATGGCTGAAAACTGGGTTTTCATGCCAGTGCATTATAAGAAGGTAACACAAATGTGCTTATAGAAATAACTTCAAAAATGGAGAATTTTCACTAATCTATGTCTTGCCTTGAAAAAGAAAAACTTCTTTTTCAGAAGCTAATATAAAATTGACCTTTCATGAGCAAAATGAGTAAAAAAAAATCAATAAAACATGCCGGTATCTATCTAATATTTCTATATAATACTTAAATATATGCATTCCCTGCAATTTTGATTTGATCTTGTCCATTCCTCCCATTCTCATTTATTCTGTAAAAATGTAATAGATTTCTCACATGCTCTCTAAGTTAGCCCTTACAATGTAATGCTAATTCTCTCCAGTCATTCAATATGGCATAGTAGCGCAATTATAATAATGGCAAGTGATTTGTACATCTATACTCCATTGTGCTTGAGCGTCTAAAGGTGCATTCATTTGTCCAGACTTTTCCATAAAGCGAGCATGACAGTTCACTAAAATTCTTCAAAGGCATTTCTGCTCTAGTGTAGGAGCTAAGTTGGCATACACACAAGAATCATGGGAGGAGCTACTTGAAGGTCTTTCTCTCTTTGCTGGAATATCTACAGAGAACAAATTACATTTATATCAAAGTGTGTAACACCTAAGAATACAATTAGCTTTATATTAAACTCTAGCCTTGAAAGTAGAGTGTATTAGGTTAAAACAGCAAAACAATGAAACAAGAAAAAAAAAAAAAGCTTTTATTTTCCTACACATTTAATGAGTGCTTTGTGATTATTTTGAAGCATAACACCAAAAGTAAATTAACTGTACTCACCTGATAAACTATTCTATTAAAATTGGTTTAAGGGTTTGCAAATTTGTTTCTTACTAGGGTAAGGATTAGAATTCAGAAACTCTGTTAAATAAATATACTAGAGTTGAATAAATAAGTAAATATATCTTAGATAATAAGAGTCAGTTTTCTTGCTGTTAGAGAAAAGAGTGACAGGAGAAAAGAAGGCTAGATTGAATTCTGTAAAGTTGCATATAACAGAGGTACCGATGCGAATATGTGGTTTCAAAGTGTATTTTATAGGTCGATCAGTCGTGTATAGTGTGCAAGCTCTGTTCACTGCGAAGGTCTAGAAACAATGAAACCAAGGTAGAAATGGTATTATGGTTTAGATAATGGTTTGTCCCACACAGGCTCTTGTTTTGAATTTGGGGCTCAGTGTGATGGAGTTTGAGGGGTGAGGCCTAGCATTCAGCAGCTGGATCATGGGCGCAATACTCTCGTGAATAGATTGATCATGTCTTGCATGACCCAGTGAATCCTAACTCTCCTGAAAAGGGAGTTCTCCTCTTACATGAGTGGGTGATTACAGAAAAGAGAGCTGTCCACAGCTGCTTCTCTCTTCATGCATGCACCCACCACATAGTCCAGTCATTTTCTAGCTACCAGACTTGTGAGTCAATAAACCGCCGTTTCTTTATAAATCACTCAGATTCAGGTAGGACCTCAATAATGGGCTAAGATGAATGGGCACATTCAGAATATAGATGTTGGTTAATCAATACTTTTGCCCTATGACAAAAGAACCAAGACAGAGGGAAAAATGCCAAGTCCCATGGCTAGATGGGGGGTAAGTATGAGGTGTCCTGGAGGATGCTATTATGTCAGAAAGCAAAAAAGTGCTCCAACAGGAGAGGAGCATGCCAGAGAGAAGAGTAGCCCAATATGTTAGAGCTCCCAATAACCAAAGTTTAAAAAATTCCTATCAACAAAGTAACAGTACTAGAATACTGACTTCTCACTTTCTCTCTGTCTCTCTCTAGTGAGCACATGTGCCATAACAGAAAGATTAAAAAAATTAAGTACTGAAATATAGACCACTGAAAAAAATAGATACATGAATCTATATTGATACAAACAAATTCCTGTATAAATAAATAAAAGGGACAAACCAGCTCTTCCTTCCAAAGAATTAGTAAATGTTGAAGAAATAAAGGAAATAGAAAATAATCATTAGAATATAATAATTATACTTATTGCAGCAAAGACACACCAATGGATACTGAAACCAGTGGATAGGCAAAAAACAGGATATTTACATGACCTCAATCTCGGATGTCTCTCCAGACAGACAGTCAAGGGGAAAATATGTAACTTCACAGCAAAGAATCCGGAAGATGGCACCTTGGCTAAGTGATCAATGCCAGCATTACCAATACTAAGCCATATTAACAGCATGGAGATGCTGACGGGATACAATGGGAAAGACATATCACTTACATGGGAGTCCGAGCTGAAGAATACAGAGCCTTGGGAACCAGCAGTTAGCGTAATGGCTGTGTCGCTGGACTCTCACATAGTCGACCGCGGTTCGTGTCCCGAACCCGGTGGCTTAAAACTCACGCCGGGTGCATGTGTGTGCGTGCCCAAGATCCCGAGAGGAGAATGGAGGAGAAGGGATGGCATGGCCATCCCCTCTGGGGGGGTGATTTCTCGCTTTCTATGAAAGTGCCCTATTGTGAAAATCTCTCCAAAAAAAAAAAAAAAAAAGAATACAGAGCCTTAATCTAAGATGAGACAACGCCAGTCAAACTCAAATGAAAGTATATCCTGCAAAGAACTGATGCATACTCACCAAACGTGTCGAAGCTACTAAGGAGAAGGAAAGACAGAAATTGTCACAAATTGAGATACTCTAAGGTTGGCAATTAAATGCAATGTGGGCTCACGGAATGAATCCTGGAACAAAAGGGACATTAATGGTCAATGTGGAGAAATCCCAATCAAGTTTTGAGTTTAAATAATAGAATCACACTAGTGTTAAATTTTCAGTTGCATAGTTACACCGATTTTGCCACATGCTAACATAAAGGGAAGTTGGTGAAGTGATTATAGGAACATTGTGCTGTTTGTGAAACTTTTCCATAAGTGTAAAACAATTTCAAAACATACACACACACACACGAAACAGTGGAGGTTGACTTTAAGACAAATAAGTCTCTCTCAAAAACTGATTGTCTTACTAATACTAGTTTATTGCAATAACCTAAAAAAATATGGAGACCTCATTTATAGAGATTACTTTTCATTTAGTCAAAAGCTTGATTTTAGGATAACACAGGTAAACCATGTAATAAAATGTAAACTGGATAGAACAAGAGAGAAAAGATTTAAAATGGGAGGGATTTTTGTTTTTATCTTACCACTGAATGGGATAATTCTGAATAGATCATATATGACCCCATGTTATTTATTGGTTCTCAGGTCTTACACAGAAAAATGATACATTAACACTTTCCTCATCGTTTTAAAATTGTTTTAAACTTGCTCTTTCTCTTAAGTAACTAGTTTAATTTTTACTAGTCAAATGGATTTATGACAAACTGTGATTGATTTTTTTAGACAATCTCAAGTATTTTTGATACCTTAAGAGTAAAGAAATATTACTTTGCAGGTTTGTATCATTTCCCACTTAAGAGTCCTATATAAGCATTAAATTATTTACACATCCTTTTAAAGCAAAAATAGAAACGCTAGGACAGAAATACTGAGATATCTATGCAGACTTGTAGAGATGATAATATCCGAGTCCTAAAAGAGAATAAAGTTTCCTTTGCCATTTAGCGGCTTCTACTTCCCCCATGCTATGTTTCAATGACGGATTATGTGATGACTTTCCCACTGCTTTGAAATATCAACTTTATTAATAATAATTAGCCCTAATTATTACCACAAAGTAGATAACTTTTTAGTGACAGGTCGAATGCAATACATTTAGGAAATGTGGAATTACAACCAAACTATTTTTTTTAGGTGTGATTTTTTTTGGATATGAAGGAAGGCAGGTATGGCTATTTCATTATTGAAAAAAAAAAGAAGAGTGTGAAATATTTTATCTCCTTAACTATAAGGTTCAATTACTGTAGTTCTCTACTAAAAGCCTTTTATCCACAATGAAAGAAAAAGTGGGTCAATATAATATTCAAATAAGATTAATGGATAGGAGATTGTAAAGTACTCTGAAAATATAAATTGCTCTTCAAATATGAAATAATATAACAAACGTTATGCTTTTCTCCATGTAGAATTTGATAACAAAACATGTACTAATATTTAGATAGAAGAGGATAAAATTATTTCAGAGTCCAATGATCTTATGATGAAGATATTAAAGTGAGGGAGAGTTAAACAAACAAAATGACAACCTGCACACAAAACAGTCCTAATTTACAGGGAGTTTTACAATGTGAAAGAAAATTCTAAAGAATGGACAAAGCTGAGGACTATAGATTAGTTTTCAAGTGTGATTATCAATCAGCTCTACAGAGCAGTGGAGAGGGGTAAGGTGCAGCACAAACTGCAGATCACGTAAGATCCATGTAAGCCCTTGTCCCCAGTGCCTTCCACTAGAGAAGCTGGAGGACTGCTACTCCCGCCCTTCGGCTGGGAATGGTCATGTGATGCAGGTTACTCACAGGAAACATGTGGGAGTTAAGGAGCACCTGGGATGTGGGTATGATGCTTAGATAATCCTCACCTAGCTTGTCAACATAAAGGTTTATGTCTAAGGAGAGTAAAACAGAATATAAGAAGGATTTTAATTGTTTAAAGCACCCTTAAACTGTAATAAACTCTACACTGTTACTGACGTTTGAGGAAAAACAAACTCCTTGATTGTTTAAGTCAATGGAATGTGTCTGTTCCTTGCGCCTGACTGCGATTCTCCCTGACACCCCAACCTGTGGGACAGGAGAGACATGGCAGCTCCCCCTATTTCAGTCCCTGTCATGGAGAGGACACACACTCATCGTTGATCAATCATTGGCAATACAGGATCCTGGCAATAGGCGATGATGGGGTTTACAGCAAATGGTCAGAGGATCAGTAAAACAAACAAACAAACAGAAAAACCACGGGATAGGTACAGGAGAACACTCTTACATCCAGCACGTGTTCAGAAACTTCACTAAATGAAAGGACTCCAAATACTTCTCTGGGACTCTAGGACAAGGCACCAATGTCTAGTAGAACAGGACATTACAGTACAGGGCCTGTTCCCAAGGGAACAGAGTCCTAGGATTTGACCCAAGAACAAATTAGAGATTCATTCATTCCTCACTCACTCCACACACATTCATTTGACCCCATATTATTAGCAACACTCTAGAGTAGGGAGTAGCAGCCTATGACCAGCCAGCAAAATCAGCCTGTGGCCTGTTGTAATAAAAAAGTTTTTATCGGAACATACTATGGTCATTCATTCATTTATTGCCTATGCCTGCTTAGCGGCTATAATAGCAGAACTGAGTAATTGCAACAGAGACTGTCTGGTCCACAAAGCCTAAAATATGTATGATGACACTTGAAAAAGTTTGCAGAAAAATGAAATTAAAGTATGAGTTTATTCTGATGCAAACACATCTGAAATTCATGGACAGTTGTTTCATAATATGCTTTTGGAAGACCTCTTTTACTATCTGGCTCTTTGTGATCACTGTTTTTCAATTCCTGAGTGAGGTGGAGGATACAAAATGAAGGAGAAAGGAGCCCAGCCTGCAAGGAATTTCCATAGAGAGCAGTACTCGGAAACTAATGGATGACGTTTACATAGATGTGAATTCTGAGACAGAAGTATGTGCACTGGTCCCCCTTGCCTAGTGGTTAAGGGAGCTGGCTCTTCCACGACCAACTGCGGTTTGAATATTTGCCTGGGTGACTTGAAAGAAAACATACTAGATGCATGTGCATGCATGCCTCAGATTCTATCATGACTGAGAAATGGAGGAAAAGCAGTTTCAGTGTGACTACGCCCTATTGAGGGGTACTTTCTCCTTCCTTCTCTCTCTGTCTAGGTCTCTCTGGTGAGCTCAAGTGACCTTTAGCAATTAAAAAAAAAAAAAAAAAAAAAAGATAGATGGATCCTGGACCGGTCACAAAAGCACCAGAGAATACACACTGTCTGAATCTGAGAGTTAGCAAAGATGCCTCAGAAGTCTCCTGACCTGTGCCAGCAGGTGGCATGGTGGTTAAGGGTGCTGTACTCCCACATGGCCGACCTCAGTTCAACTCCCAGACCTGGTGGCTTGCTTTCTCATATTCCCTCTTTTTCTCTCTCTCTCTCTCTCTCTTTCTCTCTCTCTGTACCTCCCTGGTCAAATTAAAATAAATAAATAAAGTTAAATTTAAAAAAAAAAAGAAGAAGACTCCTGACCTGAGGGGAGTAGAATAATACTTTTTAAAAGGAGAACAGTGAGTGTCAGGAGAGAAAGAACATGAGCAAAGAGGTATAAAATGAGAAAAAAGTGGTTGGGAAAATACAAGTGTAATTTGTTGTTGCTTTAAAACTGTAATGTGTAAAGAATAAGGAGAATATGGAGACAGAAGCAGAGTCTCTGCTCTCATAGGATCCAAATAGCTATGTCTGGGAACCAGCAGATGCAGTAATGGATATGTCGTTGGACTCCCACTTGACCGACCACAGTTTGAGTCCTGGACCGGTGGCTTGGAACACCCTGACCATGTATGCATGTATACCCCAAATCCATGTGTATCCAAAATCTAGAGAGGAGAATGAAGAAGGGATCACAATGTGACCATCCCCCTGGAGGGGAGGGCGGGTGGATTTCTTGCTTTCCATTTCAATCGTATTGCTTCTTTCTACATCTCTGGTGAGAACATGTACCCTATAGCAAGAATCTCTCTCTTATGAAAGAAGTCTAGAAATTCAGAATTTATTTTGAAATTTACTTGAACCACTCAAGGATTTGAAAAAAATTCCAGCTACGTAGTCATTCTTTTTCTTTTTTCTAGGAATGGTGTGAAAAATCAATATTAGACAGGAAAAGAAACTATAGCAATGGGACAGTTTATGGCTGGATATTGTTTCTTACTTATCTCCATTGTTCATCTTCTTATTCATCTTGGTATCCCAAACATCCAACACTACATTGCATGCAATAGGCCATAGAATACATTTTTTTTTTTTTGAGAGGTTTTTGCTATAGGACTTGTGCGTTTGCCAGAAAGACAGTGAGAGACAGAGAGACAAATCACCATCACCACCACCACCCCCACCCGAGGGGCATGGCCACACCGCAATCCCTTCTCCTCCATTCTTCTCTCAGCATCTTGGGCATACAGGCACATGTGCCCAGTGTGAGTTTATGCCACCGGGTCTGGGACTTGAACCACAGTTGATTGACTACATGGGAGTCCAGTGACATAGCCATTACACCAACTGCTGGTCCTTAGAATACATTTTTTTAAAGTGGATTAATAAAGAAACAATAATAGAGACTGCATTAAAAAAAGAAGAAGAAGAAGAAGAAGAAGGAGCCCTGAGAAATGAAGTGTTATGCAGCTTAGGCATGTAGAAAGTAATGGGCATTTAGGAAATACGTGAGATTCTGCGTGTCAAAGAAGAGCATCGTTCTTGGTAACACTGGTCCTCACATCGCTGATACACGCTACGTTTCCTTGTGAAAAAATAATGTGGTAATTATTATGACACCCCCATAAAGAAAGAGTTTCTTCTCAATATCGCTAACAGAAAATTATGATAGAACCTCATGTAGGTGAGTAAGCGGGTTTTTTTTGTTTTGTTTTTCCACATCACACATTTAGAAGTGGAAACCAGAAAAGTAAACCCTGCTCTGCTACTGTAAATATCTGAATCATGTTTCTCACTGTTTGGCAAAGCAAATTGGATAGTAAGGAAGAACCAGCTAAAATAATGTCATATCCTCAGAAGATTTACACTCAACATAAAATAGGTATAATGAATATGGAAAGGAAACAATCAGCCTTTCTAGTTGGAAAATGCATACATTGTACTTGGGAATTTTAAATGTACTTGCCCAAGTCCTGATTCCACCCTGCTG
>NW_006204103.1:323328-375532 GCF_000334495.1 Tupaia belangeri chinensis
TGAAGACGTGTCATAAGCCAACAAAAGTGCTTTTAGATTGTAAAGTTGTCTCTAAGCTATAGATTTTCAAATAAATGCAAATTTCAGGAGAATCAAACACTGGAGTGATGAAAGAGAAGGATCTGAGAGGAAAGAAAAAAGAGTGTCTGTTGCAATCAGAGACATCTGATTATGGGAAATTTATATGAGAAGAAAAATTAGACAATCCAAGTGCAAAAAAGAAAGTTACACATGCAAATAAATGTGTCAAGGTCTCAGAAAAATGACTTCATAGAAATCACCCGCCAACATGTAAACTAAAAGAAAGATTATTTATTCATATTTCCAAATGACAATTTCCTAGGCAGGAAAGGGCATTGACAACCTATCTATTCTCCTGTCTATTTATAAGATTTTGATCAAAATGGAATATTCATGTTTGTTACTTGGATTGATACTTTAACATAAGAAGCAAAGAATTGAGAATGTCTGTACAAAATATATTTCAAAGTTCAGAATTAAATATTGATAAAGAATGAGACACTATAGATAACTGATTCAAAGGCGTATTATATTAATATTTGGAGGGTGGAATTTCTGCATGGTCTCTTGAAACCTGTGTGATTTGTTAGGCTTGTTAAAAATCAGACACATCTGGGAATCAGAAAGAACCCTTTACAAATGTCATTTTGTGCTTTATTCTTATAAAACAGGACCCAAAGGAAGTTATAGCACAGAATTAACTGGAGATATAGATACTAGGTAATGAATGTTTCATACCTCTACTTGTCCACACTCAGTGACAGTGTAACTTTCCCATTGGGTTTGTTATTTTTTCACATTCTTTTTATGGAGTTTTGTTTTGTTTTTGCCATAGGGTGTGTGCGCTCACCAAAGAGAGACAGAGACAGTGTGAGGAAGAGTAAGAAATTACCTCCCACCCCCAGGAGGGAGGGCCACACCATAGTCCCTTCTCTTCTCTTCTCCTCTTGGGATCTTGGACATGCATGCACACAAGCCCAGAATTATTTTCAAGCCACTGAGTTTGGATCTCAAACAATAGTTAGCCATGTGGGAGTCCAGTGAATAACCACACACTGTCTATTGGACTCCATATTTGTGTTTTTATTGGACGACTTGATGTTTCACTTTAAGTATTGTAAGGAAAACCATGATGACAGAAGATATATGATTTTTTTAAGTGACAATATACATTGAATCAATTTTATATTCTTTATTTTTTTAATTTTCTAATTGCCAGAGGGTACATGCATTCTCCAGGGAGAGACAAAGAGAACGAGAAAAAGCAACTTGCAATGGGGTAGGGTCATGCCACGATCTCATCTCCTTCATTTTTCCATTGCGTTTAGATTTTGGACAAGCACACACAAACTCCTTATGTTTTTTTCAAACCTCTGGGACCAGGATTTCAGCCAACGTCAGCCATGTGTCATCAGACTCCCTTACAGACTAGGCTATGGATGAGCCCTGAACCCGGTCTATATTCTCATGACGTATTGGTAAATAAATCCTAGAGATTGCACCACTAGTCCATGTAGAACTCCAGGTTTTTGAGTGCAGTTTTTGTTTGTTCGTTTGTTTTTTTGTGGGTTTTTTTTTTTTTTTGTAGTTTATCATATTACTTTTCCTTGTGAAGGTATAAAAAATTTTATCTTAAAAGCTACTCAAAGGTGGTTAAGACAGTCAGATCCCACATAGTTGACCACTCAATTTTAGTCCTAGACCCAATGGCTTGAGAAACATACCAGGCATGTGTATATGTGTGTGTACCTACAATCCCAAAGGAACAGAGCGGTGAAGGAGAAAGGATTGCAGCATGACCACTCCACACGAGAGGGAGAAGTGCTTTCTCCTCTCCTTTCTGTCTCTCCTGGAATGTGTGATAGGCAGTTAGTTAGCCGTGAGGGGGCAGCCCTAAGAGAAAAGCGAAAGGTTCATCTAGTTCCAGGCGCCAGGAAGGCAAAGCAATTTGCCTTCTTCCTTCCTTGAGGCCTGAGGGAAGCGCACAGGGATGATTCGTAGATTTTTCTCTCATCAAAAAGACCTAAGCAAGCGTTTTGGTCAACGCCCCAATTCCTATTAGAGCAATGGACTAATTGGGCAGTCTAATTGGGGCAACCTGGCTCCATTGGACACCATGCGCAATTAGGTGATCAAGTTCCTCATTCTTTACCTGTGAAGAAGGTACCAGGTGCAGGGGAAGAACGTGTGGATTCAAATTTAAAGGAAGGATATAGGGGACGTAAGGGGGCTCCCACTAATGAATATTCATGACCTCTAGTAATAAAATAACGGTTAACTAGTACCAAGCGCGGTTGCGACCTGGCAATCTGCCCGCCCAACTACCTTTGTGGGTGTACTTTCTTTCTTTCCTTTCCTTTTTTCCTATTAAATATTTTCTACCTACTTCATTCGTGGATGCGGTTTCATTTTGCGCCTAGGGACAGATCTCTAAGTTTAGTGGTCTGGACCCAAAGAACCAAGGACTTCACAACGCAGCTCGACACTTCCCATCCGTTAACAGAATGCACACTTGCCCTTTGGGGGAAAAAAAAATAAACAAAAACATACTATGAAAACTAAAAAGTCTGAAAGTGATGAGTCTGAAATCTCTTTTGGAAAATAAAATCGAATTATTGGTTAATATCTTATGCTGACTCAGATATTTAGACATGATGTACCATTAGGGAATGGGTGCATTTTCATAAAAAACTTATGTATTCCTCTTTAATATCTCTCAGCAACCTCTAGAATTTGAAGAGTATTTTAGTATAGAAATGTAGTAATGAATGCCAAGCATTTTCAATCTCAGATTAAAATTCGCTAGTGTTAGTTTATTCCTTTTTTTTTTTTTAAGAGATTTTTGCTATATGGCACATGTGCTCACCAGGAAGACAATGAGACAGAGGCAAGAAAAAAAATCACCCCCAGGGAAGATAGCCATACCTCAATCCCTTTTCCATTCTCCTCTCAGGATTTGAGGCATACATGCACATATGCCTAGCATGAGGTTCTAGCTGCTTGTCTGGGACTTGAACTGGGGTCGACCACATGGGACTTCAGTGCCTTAAACATTACCCCACCTGCTGGACCCGAATTAGTTTGCTCTAATTACAGTAGAAGTTGAGCAAGGTTTCATAGTAGCACTTCTAAGCTCCAGTGTATATACAGCCTCCTGTCAATCTTTTAAAATATTTTAATTCTGATTCGATGTGCCTTCATGGGGTCCATGATTCTAGATTTCTAACACTGAAGAAATGCTTAGGCAACTCTGGCATTTCTAATCCTACAGCTACACTTTGAATCTTTGATAGCAAGTAAATTTAGACAACACCATTTTTTTATGAAGATTCTAGCCTTTCCCTTGATGCAATACAATTTTTTTGTATTTTATTCATGAAAAGCTTTCTGAAATATCCTTCAGTCTTCAGGATAATGATGATATACTAAATATGCACATGTAGTAAGCTACTTCCCAAATCTCACTAATGTAATAAAAATAATTTTATTTCTTTTAGACATAAACTGACAAAGACAAATATTAAGTGAAAGCAACAAAATGTTAGAAGCTAGGAAGCAGATGGACAAAGGTAACCTAATTAGGAAAATCCAAGAAGCGAATAATCAGGCATTTAGAGCCTCAAAAACTGGAATTAGGGGGAGGGCAGAAACCTGTGACTCAAAAGAATAGGAATGGTAGAGTCTGCTTGGGACCAGCAGATGACATAATGGTTACTTTGCTGGATTCCCACGGAGTTGACCATAGTTCAAGTCCCAGACCTGGTGACTTGAAAATCCCACTGGTACATATGCATGCATGCACAAAATCCTGAGAGGAGAATGGAGAAGGGATTGTGGCATAGCCATCTACCCTGAGGGGTGATTTCTTGCTTTCTGTATCTCTGTGTCTCTGGTGATCACACACTCTCAATAACAAAAATCTCCCAAAAGTAACTAGGAGAAAAGGAAAGGCACAAAATAACTTACAGCTGTCAGAAAACTGAACAGAATGGCAAGAGTAAGTCCTTCTATCAATGATGAAAAGCAAATAGGTTAAATTCTTCAAACAAAAGACATACAGTAACAGAATGGATTAAAAACTAATAATAGTAAGATCCAACTATTTTCTGCCTACAAGAGAGTCAATTTAGATTGAAAGGCAAACAAGGAGAAGGGAGGGAAAAAAGATATTCTGTAAAAAGGAAAAAAAAATACTAATAGCCTGAAGTTGAACAGGGAAGAGAAAAATGAAGATAAAATCCGGGCAGTAGAATGAGAAGAGAGGATGAAGATGAAATGGGCCCCAGCCAGAGCCTTACACAGACCTTAGTTTGTAACTCTGGACCCTTACTCTCTCCAATCATTGCTCTCTCAGTTCATTCCAATGACATATTTTTGCACAAATGGAAAAAACCAATCCTCACATTCACATGGAATATCAAGGAACCATTGGAATTCTATTGCTTGTTAAACTCTTCAGTAGTGCAAGGTGTTTTTTCTGAAGTCTTTACAAAAACTATTCAAATATGAGATAAAATGTAAATTGAGGAGTAATGCCTTTAACATTGCATAGAATGGTAGGTAGGAAGGAAAGAAGTAAAGAAGGAAGGAAAAAAGGAAGTGAGGATGAGAAGAGAGGGAAAGGAAGGTAGGCCGATGAGAGGAAAAGAGGAAGGGAAAACAGAGAAAGCAGGAATTGAGGGCAGGGTAGGGAAATGAGAGAAGGGAAACGAAGCTCTTTCTCAAGTTTTCAACACTAGGAAATGTACATCTTGTATGATATTATCCAGCAATTGAATCCCATTTTCATAAAAAAGAAAAACTAGTGATTTAAAAAATATTTTGAATGTGTGAAAACTTCCACAATACCAAGTCACATACACATATGTGTGACTTCAACTTTGTAAACAGAAAAAGTAAAAGTCATACCTATTCATGGCAACAGTGACTATCCGTGATGTGACAATGAATTATTATTATTTAAATGAAAGCACATGTACTAGTGGGAGAGAAGGAGAGAGGAAGGAAAGAAAGCACCCAGAAACAGGGCCTGGTCTAGGCATAATCCATGTTCTTCCAATTCCCCACCTTATCAGGGTCCTGTGCATGTGAGCAGGTGCTCCTCGTATTTTTTAAACCAGCAGGGCTGAATCTTGTCCACAGAGTGGGACCTACCCCTCTATCCAGCTCTTAATTCACTCTACAATGGGTCCAGCTCTGAATGATTTTTTATTATTATTTGTGCATCTATTTTCAAAAGTTTTAAGCCATTCATATGTATCTTAGTTAATGTTACAAAACATTAAAATATTAAAAAGTAACGTAATGTCTGACACTCTTCTACAGGAGACTAATCCCCAGTCTTTCCATAGCTCTATCCCCATACAGCCTAATTCAGACTGAAAGTAACTTGGCAACACTTCATTCGCTAATCTGTCAAACTAAAATCCATGGAATCCCCTTTCCTTTGAAAATCTGACCCATGTTTCACCCTTTTTTAGTGATAGCGTCATTGACTGCTCCAGCCTTTCTTAATTTCTCTATAATCTGCTGTCAGTGTTGATATTAGACACCAATTTACTACATAAGGGTAAATTGAAGTCATATTATTTAAGATAGCTTAAACTTACTTATCCAAAACCTTACTTCAGGGCAAGAATGAGATTGGAGAACTTCGGTTTCCATCTTGTTCTAACAGATGTGTAAACACGCAGTAGTCACTTAAGCATCTCATTGATTTCCTAACTCATCTCCCTCTTTTTTTTTTTTTTTCTGATAATTGGATCAATCAATGGTTGAAACACCAATGATCACTTACTGAAGGGCTTAGAGTTGTAAACATTAACAAAACCACCATACCGTGTTTTCAATTCTCATGTTCTCTTCCATGCAAGTAATTTGCTCTTATAAACAGGCCCAAGCAGAAATTTAAAACCAGTATGTAAAATGGATCACCTTTATATACACACTGAGAGAAAAAAAAAAAAAAAAAGAGGAACTTTATGTCTCTAAATCTCTTCAAAGTCTGTAGTTTCAAATCACCTATTTTTGATCAGCTTGTCGTCAGGTGGTTGCATCACATGTTTGAAGACCACTATTATGTTTAAATATCTTAATGGGTCTCAAATACTCAAAGTAAAATTTGCTAGAATATAACTGCTTCATTTTCATCTCTTTCTTCACAATGGACTCACAAAGATGTCTAAAATTATTTAGTTCATCTATATGCAAATATACATGGTCCATCTTCCAGGTCTATTACAACAGAGAAAGCTATTGAAATGACAAAAAAAATATGATTCTACTCATTCAGAACTTTGATTTATAAGAAATAGGCATTGATTTTTGTGTATAAAAGATCTTAATACATTTTGAATTTGAGGCTAATGAAGATTTATAAACACTGAAGTAAGCTAGCCGTCAGTTTATATACAATGAATAACATATAAGTACATTATGTCACTCAATAACCAAATATGTTATTTTTATCAAGATCAATTGCATTTAATATTAGCTAAAATATGTATTATATCTTTAATGCTTTTGCCATTGCCCTGGCACTGAAAGCTCACAAAACATTATCAGTCCAGTATCAGAACAAATTGTGGTTATGAATATTGTCTTCAAGTACCATTCAAATTGTGTGAAAAGGGGATTAGGGTAGGAATGGCTCTGATGCTAAACGAAGTAGCCTCAGAGTTATAACTCTTAGAGAGACAACTGTTAATTGTCCATGTTCCAATTTGCTTATAAAGAGTTGTGACTGAGGAGAAGTCTGTCCATTATTGTAGTCTTAACCATTCCCACTTCTTCTGAATATTTACTAAGTCCATGTAACTAGCTCTCAGGGAAGTTTTGAAAAACACACATACACACATTACAAAAATCAATTGTCTTTTTATAAACCATCCATAAAAATGCTGAAAAGATAACAATGAAAAATCCTATTTACAATAGCATTTGAAAGAATAAAATGCCAAGAAAGAAACTGAACAAAATAAATAAATAAATATCGCACACTGAAAGCTCTGAAACTTTAATGAAATAAATTAAACGAGGCCCAAGTAAATGGAAAATCTCCCTATATTCATGAATCAGAGGACCTAAAACTATTAAGGTAGAAATATTACCTACACTGATCTGTAGATTTAATTCAATCCCTACCAAAATTCCAATGACATGTTTCTGCAGAAATGGAAAATCTGATACTCACATTCACATGGAATTTCAGGAACCCTGAATAATCAAAACAAAATTGAAATGAAATGCAAAATTGGGAGATTTGTGCTTCCTAACTTAAAAGCCTGTTATACCTATTTGAACATGTTATAAACCTTTTTTTTTTTCCTGGAATCTGATTTGATCTTTTTTTTAGAGGTTTTTGCTATAGGGCACATGCGCTCGCCAGAAAGACAGAGAGACACACAGAGAGAGACATAAAGCAAGAAATCATCCCCCTGAGGAGATGGCCATACTGCAATCCCCTCTCCTCCATTCTCCTCTTTGTATCTTGGGCACTTAGGCACATGCACCTGGAGTGAGTTTAAGCCACCGGGTCCAGGACTTAATTGAGGTCAAGTACATGGGAGTCCAGCGACATAGCCATTACACCAACTGCTGGTCCCAGATTTGGTAATTTTTCTTTTTAAGAATTTTTCCATTTTGGGACCAGCAGTTAGTGTAATGCCTGTTGCTGGACTCCCATGTAGTCAACGTGGTTCACATACCAGATCCGGTGGCTTAAAACTCACGCACGGCGCATGTGTGTGCATGCTCAAGATCCCAAAAGGAGAATGGAGGAGAAGGTATTGCGGCATGGCCATCCCCCCTGGGGGGTGATTTCTCGCTTTCTGTCTCTCTGTCTCTCTTTGTCTGTCTGGCAAGTGCATGAGCCCTGTAGCATAAAACCTCTACAAAAAAAAAAATAAATAAAAAGAATTTTTCCATTTTGCCTGAATTATTTATTTTTTAAATATATGATTGGTTCTCTTTTATACTTTTTAGTTTTTGTAAGGTCAGTGGTAATACTGCTGCTTTTATTTCTAATTTTAGATACTACATTTTCTTTCATTTTCCTTAATCAGTAGCTAGCGACTTATCAGTTTTGTTGATCTTTTCAAATAACCAGCTTCTTGTTTTGTTGATCCTGTTTTTATAATTATTTTATATTTTTATCTCTACTCTAATTTTTTTTTCTTTCTTTTGCTTGCTTTGGGCTTAGTTTTCCTCTCATTTACTAGTTCCTTGAAGGTAAAATTAGGTTCCTGATTTGAATACTTCTTTATTTCCCAGTTTTCCTTCTGTTGAATAATCACCCTGTAATCCCTTCTCCTCCATTTCTTCCTCTTTAGGGATTTCGGGCAGGCACGTACATGCACCTGGTGTGTTTCTCAAGCTGTTGCGTCAGGACTCAAACCATGTGGTAGGCCGTGTGAGACACAGCTCTCATTAAAACTGGGTGTACAACTTAGGTTTAAAAGGAAGAGTTTATGAGTATTCAAATATACACACTGCTAATGGAAAGATTTGAAGAGGTGGCCTAGGACATGCAGATCAAAGCATGCAATCCCAATATTAGACATTTTTATAGTCAATCAAAATGAACTAGAGAGGATTATGTGGACTAGTAAATGGATTTATAGTGTTATCTTTAGAAATTCACAGAGGAACAGAAGTGGTTAGTTGTAGGCAACACCAGTTATTCACCTGGGGATTTACCTACTCGGCTAGGAAGCAGTAGGCATAGATGATTGGACATGTATGCTTCTTTTTCAAGTGTTTCTACCCTTTCTAAGCTCTGATGGGTGAAAATACTGCAAATACTGTAATTCGTATTTTAATAAAAATGTCAAATTTAAGTTTTATTTTTAGTCATTTGTCAGTTATTTATTACATAATATGATAAAATTTTCTATTTATGAGACACACATGTGGAGACAAGATTAATAAGAGGCAGGGGTCTCTAGGGGCATAAGAGTTGCATTCCTATGGGGCCAGCAGGTGGCATGGTGGTTAAGGGTGCTGGACTCCCACATGGCCAACCCCAGTTCAGGTGCTGGACCTGGCAACTTGCTTTGTCACTTTCTCTCTCTCTCTTTCTCTCTCTCTCTCCCTCTCTGTTTCTCTCTGGTCAAAATGAAATAAGTAAATAAATAAATAGAATTAAAATTTTAAAATAATTTTAAAAGTTTTTTAAAGAAATAATTTTATTTCCAGGATTATTCTATTATTTAACAGTGCTAAGTCAGAGAATAGGAACATATAATGCTTAACATAACTTCTAGACTAAAAACATTTGAGTTATAAGTGATCAGTGCATAGGATGAACTGAAATGTTTAAATTGCAATGGCATATAACAAATTTGTAACATCTGAAATGTAATCATTTGTGCAATATAATTTAAGAAGTAAATTACTTCTATGTGTGTTATAGATAAAATAGGTATTTGAGTGATAGAATAATCTTATCTAATTGTTTGACTATGATGTCTCTATCTTTAATTATACCTCTTATCTATGTCAATAAGAAAAACAAGAATATAATCCTCCAAGTAATCATTTTATGATTTTGCTAACATGCACTCTTAGATCAGATATTTCCTCTGTAATATGTAAGCCAACTTCCATCATTTTCTTTCTACTTCTTTTGACTTCTAATTACCTGGAATGAAATAAAAGAAATAATCTTTTCTTTTTTCCTCTTATAGTTACCTCTGGATAAAGAGATGCCTAAACCCATTGATGTGCTTTTTTGTTTCTTTTCCTTTCTTTAAAATAATTTGTAAGTTTAGTTTTTAACCAATTAAAATGTTATAATTCAACATAAAAATATTTCTAGTGCAAAAACAATTCTACTTTAAATAATTTCCTTACATATAGCCTAAATCAATTAAATAATTCAATATTCATGCATTATATAATGATTAACATTTCTGTGATGTCTAATATTTAGTTTACTAGTGATATTCATGTTTCATCTGCTATGTTAATTTCTGCCCTGGATAAACAATTAAGAAGATATTTATAATATATACTTCTGATTCATAATGTTAGTTCTCCAAGCATGTGTACTACATCATTTTCATCCATCCCATAAAATAAACATAATTTTAAAAAATATCTTTAATAAAAAGAAAATATATCAAAACTAAAATAAGTGAGAAGTACTCCATACTGCGTGTGGAGTATTTTCACTAATTGTGTCATTGAGGTAGAAATTCATTCGTAACTCAGTCTAACACATTGTCTTCCTCTGAAACAAACTATCTCTAAGGAAGGAGAATTTTCTACATATCTGTATTTAGCTCCAGGATTTAGAGCTGTAGCAACCGCCTTCCGTCAATGGTTACCATTGTTTCAATGAGGAAGTCATTCCTATCCTTTCCTTCCTCACATGGTATCTCTCAGCCAACCATACAGAGAGTAACGGCACCACCGTGGCTGCGAGGAGATAGAGCCGCTGAAGTGTTTTGTACCGAGGGCACACCCAGCACGGGGGAAGAGTCATGCTCTTCCAAATATTTTGTTCAGAAAAGGACTTCTAACTCCATCAAATTGTCTAAGCAAATACACATTTTCTGTGCATTAGAAAAATTTGGGGGGTATCGTGTTCTTTCTTTCTTTCTTCTTTATTTTACTTATTTATGTATTTATTTATTTTTTTGCCAGACAGAGAGAGAGAGAGAAATGAGAAAGCATGCTCATGGAGAGTGGTCAGACCGTAATCCCTTCTCTTCCTTTATCCCTCCTTTCAGGAATTTGCCCATGCACGCACATGAGCCTGGCCTGTTTCTGAACCTGGGTCAGTACTCACACCAGGTGGTCAGCCATGTGCGAAGCAGCAACCTTTACGCTTAGGTTTAGAAGGAGGAATTTACGAGTGTTCAGATTTACGTATCGTTGACAGAGTTGAAGGGGTGGCAGAGGACTCTCCGCAAAACACATAGTCTCAAGTTGTAGAGAGCAATGTTACTATTGCCTACTCTGATACCAGTCAGTCTTTATATTTGTATGAAACTGCAAAGGACACTGAATAGCCAAAGCAAAAGAAAAAAGACAAAAGAAAACGCTGGGGACAGCAGGTGGTAAAAAAGAAAACGCTGGGGACAGCAGGTGGTATAGAGGCTAAGGTGTTGGGCTCCCACATGTCCAACCACGGTTCAAGTTCCTGGTGGCTTGAAAATCAAACCAAGGCATGTATGTGAGCATGCCCCAAATCCCCGAGGAGACTGGAAAAGGGATTGCTGCATGGCCATCCCCCAGAGGGTGCTTTCTCAATTTCTCTCTGTCTTTATCTCTTACTCTCCCTTTGGTGAGTACAGATGCCCTACAGCAAAACAGACAAACAAAAAATAGTTGGAGGATTCAAACTTCTTGATTTCCTAACTTACTCTAAAGCTATAGCAATCAGAGTAGTGTGGGTTTGATATAAGCTTAGCCGTATAAACCAGTTTAATAGAATGAAAAGTCAAGAAATAAAACCAGACAATTATAGTCAATTGACTTAAATTTCATATATATATATATCCTTCTCCTCTATTCTCCTCTCAGGATCTTGGGCACTTATGTACATGTGCCCTGCATGAGTTTAAGCCACCAGGTCCGGGACTCGAACTGCAGTCGCTCGACTATATGCGAGTCCAGTGACATAGCCATTACACCAATGGCTATGCTGGCCCCTAAATTTTATATAATTTTCACATAAACTATTTGCAGAGGCCAACTGGTGGTGCAGGAGTTAAAGAACTGGATTCCTAAATGAACAACTGCAGTTCAAGTCCCGGACTTGGGAGTTTACTTTGTTGCTTTCTTTCTTTTGCTCTGGTGAGTGTGGGTGCCCTATAGAAAATTCTTGTTTTTCTTTTTTTGGAGAGGTTTTTGCCATAGGGCACGTGCACTAGCCAGCCAGACAGAGAAAGACAGAGAGACAGAAAGTGAGAAATCACCCCCCCAGGGGAGATGGCTATGCTGCAATCCCTTCTCCTCCATTCTCCTCTCATGATCTTGGGCACGCATGCACATGCGCCTGGCGTGAGTTTTAAGCCACCGGGTCCAGGATGCGAACCGCGGTCGACTACATGGGAGTCCAGCGACACAGCCATTATGCTAACTGCTGGTCCCATGTAGCAAATTGTTAAAAAATATAATAATAATAAAGTAAATTTTAAAAATTATTTGCTATTGCAAAGTCATTCTTCACTCATAAGCTATTCTAGAATAAGTGTTAGGCTATTGTGTGACTGCCCTAAAAGCAGCCTTTTTATTCAGATTTACTTCCTTCTCCAATTTGATAAAATTGAAAGAAAAATATATCCAGTACTTTTTCTGTGTTTCAAATATCTGATTCATTCTGGCTTTGCCAAAAAACCCTATGCAGAATCTACTAATCTTGTTGTATATTACTTATTAACTTCAACAGCATTTACTTTCTCAGTGTTTTCCTCACTATTCAATGATTTCACCTCTCCTTTTTTTTGATTAACAGTCCAAGCTATAATCCTATAGAGCCTATAATTCTTTAATCTGTTTAGTTGAATATCTTCAGGGTTTTTTGTTTGTTTGTTTGTTTTCTTTTTAATGCCAGAATTGCCTGTGTCATTGCTTGTACAATGTAGGAGCATGTTCAATAAGAATTATAAAAGAGCTTATTTCAGATGATCCTCCCACCAAGAATTTTGTTTAAAAAAAAAATAAAAGAAAAATAAAAAAAATATATATTACCAATGGATTCTTCTCTATTCTAATCACTAAGGAGCAGAAAAAAAAAAAGTTGAAGACTGAGATGACTAGAAAAAAATTCCTTTCTGGAAAAGCAAATCTTATTCCTGTACATATTGCATCTGCATCTTCCACAGAGGCTCTGACATAAAGCAAATTATCTAAATATTTACCGCCATGATTAACTTGATACTGAGATAGTTTTTGTGATTACATCTCAAAATTCCACAATGGGTGAAGAGTGGGACCAGCAGTTAGCGTAATGGCTATGTCGCTGGACTCCCACATAGTTAACTGCGGTTCGCGTCCTGGACCTGATGGCTTAATACTCACGCCGGGCGCATGTGTGTGCATGCCCAAGATCCCAAGAGGAGAATGGAGGAGAAGGGATTGTGGCATGACCATCCTCCCCGGGTGGTGATTTCTTGCTTTCTGTCTCTATGTCTCTCTCTGTCTGTCTGGCGAGCGCACATGCCCTGTGGCAAAAACCTCTCAAAAAGAAAAAAAAAAAAAAAAGAGTCACATTAATAAGCATAAAACTTAGCAAAGGTGGTTAAAGAGGACAGCTCCTATTATGTTAAGAGGAGATAAGAAGGGGCAAGGAGGTGTTGTGATGTTTAGGGCGCTGGACTCCCAAATGGCTGATTGTGATTTGAGTCCCAGAGCCGGTAGCTTAAAATTCATTCCTGGCATGTGTGTGTGCATGCCCAAAGTCCTAAGAGGAAAATGGAGAAGAAGGAATTGTGGTATGGCCATCCTTCTGGGGGTGATTTCTCAATGTCTCGCTCACTGTCTCTCTCCTCTCTCTCTCTGATGCGCACATGTGCCCTATGGCAAAAACAAAACAAAACAAACAAAAACTTAAAAAAAAAAAAAAAGGAGCAATAAGGAATAACTACCAAAAGAGTACCCAGTTGTCTCTCAAAGCTTTGGTGAAAAGTAAACTAATATCTATGAAATTATAAACATCAGATGATAGGTATGACTAGGTTTGTTTAATATATGTTTTACTCTTCTTAGAGAAAAATAAAGATTTTTGCAGAATGTTTACTCATCATAGAAAAGAAGGCAACTCTGAGTCCACAGTAATTAGTACAAACTTAGTGTCAAATAATGAAACAACTACATAACACAAAGGAAGATGGTTCCAAAGTCCACAAATCGTTTTTAAGTGATTATTGTCATTTGCTTTTGCTCTTGCAAGTAGACATCATACTTTTTACAGAAAATGAGTAGTCATAAATTTATTGATCACTGGAACACATTTGCTTCCTCCATTTCAACTGAAACTTCGTAGTGCCCCAGAGGGAATATTTTTACTGCTATACTACTTCTTTAAATGAATAAATTATGAAGTCTTCAAAGAAAGTCATATAATATAAAGGTAAGACAAAATATTTGAATCACAAGCCATTATTGTTCTCAGTGCAAGATCTTTTCGAAGATAGGATGTATACGTACACGTAAACATCAAAATTCCAAGGCATGATTGAGTACAGAATTGTGGTTAAATCTGCGATTTGTTGTTGTTGTTGTTTTTGGAGAGGTTTTTGCCATAGGGCGCGTGCATTCACCAGAAAGACAGAGAGAGACAGAGAGACAGAAAGCAAGACATTATCTCCCAGGGGGGATGGCCACGCTGCAATCCCTTCTCCTCCATTCTCCTTTCGGGATCTTGGGCACGCACGCACACACACCCGGTGTGAGTTTAAGCCGCTGGGTTCGGAACTCGAACCGCGGTCAACTACATGGGCGACCAGCGACATAACCATTACACTAACTGCTGGTCCCCTACATCTGAACTTCTCTAAGAAGATGGTTTCTTACCTGTACACCAAGGAGATGCATAAGCAGCAAAATGTTTCTGATAGAGTCCAAAGCCTTTTCTTCATGCTTGAGTAGAATAACACAGATATGCAGGTGAGTAAGTGAAGACTGGACAGAGGTTTCAAGTAACTTTGA
Organism: Tupaia belangeri chinensis; assembly: GCF_000334495.1. Classification (NCBI taxonomy): domain Eukaryota; kingdom Metazoa; phylum Chordata; class Mammalia; order Scandentia; family Tupaiidae; genus Tupaia; species Tupaia belangeri. The sequence continues at coordinate 338,008 of NW_006204103.1, forward strand.
CATTTAAATCAACTTTGCCCAACCCTAACCAATAAATTTTCTTGTTCTTGGTAGGTAGCTTGGTGATTAAAAGGTTAAAGATGCTGGACTCCCACATGGCCAACTGTGCTTCCAGTCCTGGACCTGGCAGCTTGCCAGGTCTCTGTCCTGGTCAAAATTTTAAAACTCATGATAATAAATAAATATTTCAAAAAAAAAACGAAAAAACCCTTTTCTGATAAGTAGAACCTCCAAAACAGAAAATTCTTGCCTAATCGAGGACAGTAGCTCATAGTGGTTGAAGTGCTGGATTCTCACATAGCTGGCCATGGTTTTGAGGCCTTGACTCAAGACGCTTATATATCATGCTAGGCAGGTGTGTGCGTTTGCCCAAAATCCTGAGAGGAGGATGGAGAAGAAGGGACTGCAGCATAGCCTTCCCTCTGTGGGTTAATTTCTCACTTTCCTTCTCTGGCTCTCTCTGGCTCTTTGACGAGTGCATGCACCCTATAGCAAACACCTAAGAACAAAGGATTCATATCTAATGAATGACCAGGATGAACCTACACACATAACCAGCCAGAGATTAGGTGTCAGGTGCTAATTGCCAAGTGCATTACGTCCAATTTCGTGCCATTTGGGGTTTTTGTTTTATAAAAATCCGTAAGTGTAGCTCACATGAAAGGGAGTGAAAAAGTTTTTAGAAACCTCACAGTAGAAAATAAATCTAATTTAGGCTTATCTAAAAGCAAGGAGAGATTTTATCATTTTCAGCTATTAATTTTATGAATTACACTGGTGACCAATTGTAAATTCTGAGGCAGAAAAATAATGTAATTTTGAAATATGCGTATATGTTCCGAAAGATACATGTGACGTTGCCATGAGAGAGTAAAAAATCATGAAAACAGATGTGTAAAGTGGGCTCTAACAATCCGTCTACTGGTATAGTTACTTGAAGAACAGAGAATAATCAGGAAAAAGACAGGACTTATGAAATACATATATCAACAGTGTTAGTGTTTCTTGAAACAGGATATTACACTACAGAATTGGTCAGCGTAAGAATATAATTTTTAAAAGTACCCAATTGTGCACAAAAGAAGAATACACAAGTCAATAAAGCAAGCGATGGCATAAATTTCTTAAATATGTCAGCAGTTAGCAACCGAGAATGCATTCCTTTAAGAAATCATGAAGAAAATGCACCAATAAAATAGATGAATACTGATAGGAACCTAACAAGTTGGAGAGAGAACACATAGAGAAGACTATCTTTCATGTAAGTAGAAGATAAATTATTAAAATTCCAGGTTACAACTGAGATAAGTTAGTGGAACATATTTTTACAGAGAAGCTTTTGAAGAAACTGGTTTATTAAAAGAAGAACCACATGCTAAATCAATAGTACTGAATGCATAATCAATTCAGTCAAAATTGGTCCAGAAAGCCAATATAAGATAGACAAAGCAGGATAGATGACATGGGAATCATTAGATCTTTTTCAGTAATCAGGGTGACTTGCTTATTAATAAGTAAATTGGGAAAACTTGAGATGAAACTGCAAAGTGTTGTAATATTGACAGGAATGTAGGAAGTCAAAGATACCCTCTCCTTATTGTTCAGAACTGGCTGCTGAAGGCCTTCCTGATGGTCTGGGGGAGGTAGGTTGGGAGAATTAGTGCCTTAATCACCTTAGTAATTTTCTTCTATTTGAGTAGGAGTGACTGTTTATACAAAATACATGGCCAGTACAAGCTCATCGTTTCCAGGAGGACATCAGGAGAACTGAAGTCTCAGTCGGGAGTAGAGTAGGAACCAGGCACTGGAATGTGATCGCCTGTGTCAGTGACATCACCTCAAAGCAAGTCTAGCCACACCCTTATTGTGTCACTTTGATCCCAGAGTAATCGTTTTCTGCACAGATTTGCATTTATTGCGGTGCCTATGTGTAGTAGTAACTGGACGATGCTATTCCATTCGCTCTAGAAATTCACAAGCCCATTGCATTGAAAAGTATCCATTATGGAACGTAAATATTATTAGGTTATTGAAAAAGAGCTATGGCAAGTCTAGACATGGGATTGGAAAGGGTCTCAATGACAAGCTGTGTTTTGCCAAGAGACATAATACCATTTTCTTCTAGAAGAAGAAAAAAAAAAAGGAAGAAAAAAAGGAAACAAAACCTGAAACCCAATGATATGATATCCCATTTGTCTCTGCAATGATGCAGTTAGATCAGTTGCTATTACACTTTTCATTTTATCCATACAAACACAGAGACTGACAGAGGCTAAGGCAACTTGTCCAATATTTGCTAGCAAAGTGTTGAACTGGAGTTGAGATCCAGGTAATGATACTAGTGCTTGCATGGGACAAGGGTGCTGTCAAACCCAGGGAGACACAGAAAAATCCTGGTGGGTAAAAATAAAAACCTGACAAACAAAAGAACATGAACCAAAAAAATAGACTCTGGAGCCAGTGTTGCATGGTTTGTAACCCACATCAACCCCTCCAGCTGTGTAACTAACTTGACAAGTATCTAAACATCTGGGTGTATCTAACGTTCCTCATCTGTAAAATGGGCATAGTAATTGCACTCTTTCGGGGAGTTTTTCCGAGGAGTATAGGAGTCTTCTAAGATGTTAAGAAGAGTGTCTTGAAGTAACGAGTTCCATGTGTGTTTGTTAAGTAACTTTTCAGCTTTTTACTGTGAGACTGATATCTTCATATGCTGAAAAACAACGCTGAGAATGCTTGCTCTAACCACGTCCCTGGACTCCACAGCCTGTCTTAAATTCTCCTTGATTGTTTTCTTTTTTTGACCACTGCCATGTGATTTCAAATGCATATATGTGGGAGGTGTTTTGGGTTTTCACACAAGAGATTAAGGCACAGCTGAAAGTAAACAGCATTTTTCTGGAAGCCTGGGTCAGTTACAAATAAGCCGGAGTGTTGAGAATTGTTTGACAGATGCCGGCATGTCCTATCTCGGTAAGTTGTCGTTGATGGCTCGTGCATGGGTAATGGAACACAAAGGGGTATGCATCCCCCAGGAGTCTTTGATAGTGAAATGTCCCCTGGGAGTGCTAAGGGAAGTTGTGAGTCATGTTTACGATACGGAGAGTGTCTCATTCGTCAGATGTCCTGGTGGCCCTTCCTGCTCTGTATTTCTTAGGTTTTCTCTATCATCCAGCGTTACCCCACTGTTCTGCTTCTTTATATGGAAGAGAATCCTTGTGGCATTGCCCTTAGGAGATTGCTACAGGTATTTGCAATGACAGAAAGAAAGACTGGGCTCAGCTATAGTGCACAGCCAGTACGGTGCTGCTATGCAAGACAGGGCCCACCTGAGAGGCGCAGGCTTGATTCCAACCAAACTGGCCAGGTGCAGAGGCACACACTGGTGGTCCTAGCTGGCTGTGAGGCTGGAGTGAGAGAACTGCAACACAATGAGACCCTGTCGAAATTCCTGTCTCTCTCTCTCTCTCTCCCTTTCATAAGAAAAAGTGAAGACTGAAGAGAAGGTGTTAAATTCATATTCAGATTATGTATAGAATTAGTATCAAGTGCATGCTTACTTTTAATTATGACTCTGTCCAGTGGTAAGTCCCATATATTTCTGAAATGAAGCAATTTCCTCTACTTTCTTAGTTATAGTCTATGCATACTCCATCTCCATGGTCCTCCAAACACCTTTAAGAAAAAAAAAAAAAAAAAGAGTGACTCCCGATAAGATTTCCCCTCCGATAATTATTATCTTATTTCTGTCATCAAGGCACATGTCTATTTCAGAAGAGTGGTTGCCTTACAATATTGAATCTGCAAAACATCCCAGGTCATTAGTTCTGGTCAAGACAAAGATTTGGTTCATTAGTCAGAGGAATTAACTCATCCATCATAACCAGTAACACAAAACTGGACCTCAACCGCCATTCTTCTTCTTCTTCTTTTTTTAAGAATTATTTTATTTAACTTTATTTATTTATTTATTTTAATTTGACCAGAGAGGGACAGAGTGAGAGCAAGAAACCAAACTTCCAGGTCCAGAACCAGAATCTCAGTCAGCCCTGTGGAAGTCCAGCACCCTTGACCACCATGCCACCTGCTGACCCTTCAACCATCTTTTTTGCTTTTGCAAATGACCATTTCTTTTATACTGTTCTCTATCCTACGTTGATAAAAGATTGTTTAAAATACCAACTCTAGTTGATTAACAAAGAGCTCTTTTTTTATACTACAATTGCCTTTTATTTTATTTTACAATTTTCTTTGGAAAAAAATCAATGACTACAAGGGCCAGCAGATGGTGTGGAAGTTAAGTTTGCTGGATCCTACATGGCTGATTTTGTGGTTTGAGTCCTGGACCCTGTGGCTTGAAAATCACACTGTGTGTGTGTGTGTGTGTGTATGTGTGTGTGCACATGCATGCCCAAAATCCTGGGCGGGGAGTAGAAAGAGAGGGACTGTGGTGTGGACATCCCCTGTGGGTGTGGGGGAGGCAATTTCTCACTTCCCTCTCACTCTATCTCTCTCTGACAAGTGTGTGACTTGTGGAAATATGAAAAACTTGATGCTTTGATTAATATTTTAATCATTTTTTTTTCTTTTTGAGAGAGATTTTTGCTACTCACAAGAGAGAGCAAAAAGCCAAAAAATCACCCCAGCCAAAAAATCACCACGCCAAAATCCCTTCTCTTCCATTCTCCTCTCGGGATTTTGGGCATGTACATACATGGATTCTGTGTAAGTTCCAGGCCACCGGGTCCAGGACTTGAACTGCAATTGACTACATGGAAGTCCAGTGACACAACCATTATGCCATCTGCTGGTCTCAATTTTTTAATCTTTTATATATTTTTTTACTGCACTTTCTTACAAGAAGTACTATTATTATATGCCATACACTTTGCACTGAAACATTACCCAGCTTTCTAAAAAGACATTTTTCCCTGTGTATACATTTGTAAGGACTCTTGAGAGAGATAGAACCAATAAGATAGACAAATTAAGATAGATAGAGGATAGGTAAATGAAATAGAGGATAGATAGATAGATAGATAGAGAGAGAGAGAGAGAGAGAGATAATGGCTAGATAGATGAGAGAGGATTTATTAGGGAGTTGACTCACACCAATTACAGAGACAAAGAAGTCCCATAACAAGTCACCTGTGAGCTGGAGACCTTGGAATTCTGGGATCATGCTTAGTCTAAGGCCTAATTAACCTAAGTCTAAGGTTCTGAGTGCTTGGAGCCCAGACTGCTGCTGGTGTTAAGCTCTTTTCAGAGCCCAAGGATCCTGGCATTCGGATGTCCAAGGAGAAAAGAAGGAAAGCGTATCCCAGCCTCATTAGGGAAGTCAGGCTCACCTGCCTTTTCTCTGTGCTTGCTCTTCCCAGGGCCCTGACAACTGGACGACAGTGGTTGATGCATCAAGCGTGAGTCTTCTGTCCACAGTCCACTCCCACCCACATGCTAGAAAACATCCTCACAGATACACCTCAAAATAATGCTTTCTCTAGGTATTTCTTAATCCAGTCAAGGTGACACTTAAAATTAACAACCACATCATGTGAATGAGAACAATCTCCTGAAACCTCGCCTTGCTCAGCTGTAAAATGTGATGAAAAGTAGCTTATATGTCCCAGAGGTGGTGGTGAAAAGCCATATATAAAACTGCTAATGTATTATCTGCATAGAGTAAATGTTCAAAACTTTAAATATTGGTTAAAAAATTACATAATCACGACTTTCTACCTAAAAAGAATACCAGTATGTACTTATTATATAAAAATGAAAACTACAAAAACTGCAATAAAGAATATATACCTATGATTTCTATATATAGAGATAAGCATGGTTGACATCTTTATGTTTCCGTCTTGGATTTATTTTATAGGCAGTTGTGCTGTGTTTACTTATGTATATTAATATACACAGAAATACATGACCGTGTGTATATATCTAGGAATAGCTATAGCTATATATGTATGTAGATGCATAATTATTTGATTAAGATCACAAGGTATTAATAAGAGTTAAACATTATATATATTTATATTTGATTATGCATTTCCCAGGTACCTATGTTTTATTGAAAAGCATAATTTAAATGATTATATATTATTTTCCTAAAATAAATGTTACAACTCATTAATTCAACTTCCTATTACTACCCATATTTTATTTTCAGTTATTAACTATTACAAATAACTCTGCACTGAAATTATTTGTATTACTTGAAATATACTATTTATTTCTTAAATTCTTTATTTGAATTTCTGTGGATACTAAAATAATTTTTGTAATTCATGTTTCTTGGAGGATGGTGTTATGTGGATTATTATAATGTTTACAGAGCAAATTTGAACTTTGGAAGGATATTTATTGCAATGATTTTACACTTAAGATAAACTGATAATCAGGTTCTAAGAGATTTGCTAGGAGTTCCGCTGGCAGTAAGAGCACGGACCAGACAGAGGCTGGCCTGCCACCTCCCAGGGTACAGCTGCCCACCGGTCTCCAAGAATGTTTTAGTGCTAGTCAAACAAATCCACATGACCTTTCTACTTGACGAATTTGCACTTAGATGAAATTATCTGGTATTTTTTTTAAGTTTTAGCTTAGGTTATACACTTTGCTACTTCTTCACTCCCATGTAAATTTGACATTTTCTACTTGAAATGGGGATGACTTCGAGGTCTGCTTTCTTTCTCCTCAGAGGACTTGATTTCCAATGTTTTTTTAAACTCTTTTCTATGGCTATTTTCTTCCATAAAGATGAGTGTGATTATCCACACCCAACCGGAAGGTAGCCTACCCTGTCACTACCTGAACTATGCCAGTAGAAAGAAACTGTAAAGTTTTATTATGGCATCGTTTTATAAATGTTTAACCTAAACAACTTGAGATTAATGGCCATATATGAGTTGTTTCTCCTTTTCTTCTTTCCTTCATCTTTGTTTTAGTTCAGTGTGTCTTAAACATGAGAGAAACAAAATAGATATCTGTTCATTGTAATGTAATTGATTTTTATAAGAGATATTTTGTTGGTTAACAAATTCAAAGTAAACACCACTCAAGTGTTCCTTTTTTTTTTTTTTAAGATTTTTGCCATAGGATGTGAGTACTTACCAAGAGAGACAATGTAAGGGACACTGAGACACCTCCTCCCAACAAGGGGAGACGGCCACACCACATCATAATTCCTTCTCCTCCCTTCTCCTCCTGGGATTTGGGGCCCACATGCATGTACACCCAGAACAATTTGCAGTTTGCCAGGTCTGGGACTTAAATGGTGGTCGCCCCCTGAGACTCCAGCATCCTAACAATCTTAGCACCCACTGGCCCCTCAGGTGTTCTTATTTTGTAAGTCTTTTTAAAATCTAATCAAAATAAAAAGTTGACCATGAAATTAAGAACAAAATCAATTTATAGACCAGCATAGCAGGAATACACTGTTCAAGAGAAGCCAGGACCTGAATGGCAGGGAGGGTTCTAGTCCAGAGTCTGGTCAGCTGGAAGCATGCCATGCACACACGCAAATGTCCAAGGTCCTGTTGGCTGGGGCTAGAGCTAGGGGACTGCTGTATGACCAGACCCTCCACAGGGGCTCACTCTCATTTACTTGCAAATGTGCTCTGTCATGAAAAAAGAAAAATGTAAAAATTAAATTAAAGGTTTAAATGAAAAAATAAAAATTAAACTATAAAAAGTTAAATAAATTTATTTTCCATCCTTTGTTAATTTTTACTTTTTTTGAGAGGTTTTTGGTATAGGGCACATGCGCTCACCGGAAAGACAGAGAAAGACACAGAGACAGAAAGCAAGAAATCAACCCCCAGGGGTGATGGCCATGCTGCAATCCCTTCTTCTCCATTCTCCTCTTGGGATCTTGGACACGCACGCACACGTGCCTGGTATGAGTTTAAGCCACTGGGTCTAAGACCTGAACCACAGTCAGCTACATGAGAGTCCAGCGACATAGCCATTACGCTAACTGCTGGTCCCTTAATTGTTAATTTTTTACACCCAATTTATAAAATATATGTGCTGCATAAAAATCAGAAAGTGAAACAAAGGTGTATATATTATTTATTTGAAGATAAAATTTGACTTTGATAATTAAAAGATGGGATTTTTTATTAATAATTACGCAAGATTGTACACTGAAACTTTATGAAGCAACTTTCTTAAATGATATTTATATTTATTAATTAACAACAACATTCTTCAGCTATCTGTCTTTCAGTATATCTAATTCTAGGTTCTTTTCTTTCTGCCTTTTCCATGGCCCCGCCATCTCTTTATCTATAGTGAGTGCTTCTTTAATTTCTGATGAATTAGGAAGTATTTCTTGCTTTTGCTTTTATTTGTTTTATTTAAAGAATTATTTAATTTTACTTATTATGATGTGGTTTTATTTACTGTAGGTCACATGTGCTCACCAGAGAGAGAGAAAAAGTGAGAAAGCAATCTGCCAGATCCGAGACTTGAACCACAGTTAGCCATGTGGGAGTCTAGTGCCTTAAACACCATGCCACCTGCTGGCCCCTTCTTGCTTTTGTTTTAATAATTTTGTTCTTTTATTGACAGAGTATGTGTGCTCACCAGAGAGAAAAAGAGAGAGAATGCACTTCCCAGTGGGGCGTGGTCACACCCATTTCTGTAGCCTGTCAGGACTTGGGGCCCTCAGGCATACAAGTTCACATGCACCTGGCATGTTTCCCACGTCACCACAGCTGGATTCAAACTGAGGTCAGTCATGTGGGATCTGGCCTTCTACGCACTGCACTGAAAGGCTGCCCTATGAGGCCAGCCCTGTAAGGATTGTTTTAATGCCAATCTCAATAATTTCACTGAGGGAAACACTGAAATAAAATTTGAATTGATCTTTTATTTTAATCTATACTGTGAAATAGTCATTTCATTTCCCTTAACAATCAACATAGTGTTCTTTTTCCTTTCAATTTACTAAATATTTTTTATTCTCTGAGTTGCAGTTTTATAGGCCATAGAAGTAAAGATGATGTCATGACTTTGTAATGTATCACGGAAAAAACAGAATGTCTTTACTTACATCCACTGTACAGAAATAAATAACCTTCATGTCCGGGCCACCAGGGGGCATAGTGGTTAAGGTGCTGGACTTCCACATGGCAGGCCACAGTTCATGTCCTGGGCCTGGTGACCTGAAAATCACTCTGGGTGCATGTGCATATGTGCCTACAGTCCCAAGAGGAGACTGGAGGAGAAGGGATTGAGGCATGGCCGTCCCCCCAGGGGGTGATTTCTCACTTTCCTGCTGTCTGTTTTTCTTTATCTTTCTCTGGGGCATGCATGTGCTCTATAACAAAAACCTTAAAAAAGGAAAAAAAGTATCCTTCACATCAAATGTATTTATTTTTCAGTGATTTACTTATTATTTATTAAATAGAATACTTTCTTTTCACTTTTTCCCCCTAGGCTTTGAATACATCTAGCATGTTTCAAATGACAACCTCAAAAGATAAAATTTATCTCATATTCAAAGATAATAAAATGTACTTTGAGTTGGTATATATAAAATATCAAACATATTTGCAAAATTGATATAAGAAATATAATCCTTAATGCTTCAAATAAGCCATGCAACTCCAAAACAGACTGTAGCTTAAAGCAGAAGACTTTTTCCTCTTCTAAAATTGTTCGAAGGTCATCTAAGGAAATTTAATTTCCCTGGGAATTTAAAATTCTGGATGTGGTATTTGTCAAGAAGCTCAGAGCTTCTAGAGTTTTCTCTCTATCAAATCAAAAGGGCATTACTGCTATTCTTTGTTTGAGGAGTGCATGCCTCCTTGGATTTTTATTGTTCTCAAGGCTATATTGTTGATTCTGTTGTCATAAAGTACTCTGATACATGGGCACCGCAATCCATAAATTAATAAATAATAATGCTTGTCTAACCACAGGCACCAAGGCTTCTCCGCTGCAATTGTTTCCCAGGATGTGTTCAGCACCCTCTGTCTATTATTTCAGATGCTGTTTTAATTAAGTGGCAGATACTAAGAGGCAGGTGATTTTCCGGGGTGATGGCAAGGCCCCCTATCTATCAGCATTTGATTCTGGAATTTCAAAGTGATTGCCATTTGAACCTGTATCGTAAAGAAGAAGGAACTGACGTGATTACCAAAGAGAGCTGCTGCCTGCTCTCAGCATTGCTGCTGCGTCAGAAAGGAGACAGACGGATGCCTTCCCTCTGGCAGCCACGTCCTGATACGCAAACTTCCGCATTACGTTCCAGCAACAACGGGAGACGAAAGCAGGCCCGTGGTCACGTTTCAAATCCAGAGTCGTGACTGGAGAGGTTGGTTGCATTACCATTGAATTAGTTTCAAGGAACTTCAACATTCGGCAAAAGCTCTAATCGTTTTCTTTTCTACATTCTTGTCGGCACAGAGATATCCTTGGGGCTTGGCCATCGCTAATTTATGTTCTCGTGTCCATGCACCCGATTTGTGTTGGCAAAAATAACTTGAAAATTGCAGGGCATCATTTACAAACCAAATAAAACCCATATAAAACAACATATTATGTTATGGAGAAAAATAAATATGAAAACCTAGCGTTTTTCAACATTAGGTTAGGCCAATATTACATGTAATGCAAGCGATGTGACTAATCTGTTCATAATCACATGTCAGTCATAACACAAGAAAATATTTGTTTTACGTGGGTATGCTAAAATAAAAAAAAAAATAGCTGCATTTCATTAGAGTGAGTGATGCAATCGAGATGAAATCGTTCTCGATTCTAAAATAAAGTTTATTTTCAAGATATAGGTAAGATACCTAAAGAGTTGAAGTATCCAAGCACATCAAAGCTGGAAAATGCTCAGAGCCTGTCATCGACTTAAAAGAACAGATAGTGTCTATATTTGTTTATGCCTAAGGCATGATAGTTGATGTCTACATGGCCATTCCAATTCAGTGAAACAGAGTTCTAATTTTTTCCACCTGCTTTGAGAATGAATTGGCTCACAGCCTATTTCTATGTTTTGTATTTGTAAATGTTGCTATCATTTGGCTTAATTTGGGTTAAAACTAGAAAGTCTGATGAAGAATCATAGCCAGTTATTAGACGATTAGTGTATGAGCCGTGGGTCAAAACCAATGTTTATACAGAGCACCAGGGACCAAAGACTCTGAGCACTAATTCATTTGTACATATGGCTTAAAACTCCCAAACTAAAGTAATATTTTATAAAATGCAAAATTCAGACACATCAAATGTCATTTCTCTGGAAATTTCTTTATGCCAAACAAACTTCAACTAAATATTTGCATTACAAATAAAAATCTTGAGCCAGCTGCGGGCATGCTTTGTTAGGCATTGGATCCCACCTGGTTGTCTGCATCATTTAGAAAAAAAAAACAAAAAAAACATGGTATGTGTGTGTGTGTGTGTGTGTGTCCAAAATCCTGAAAGAAGAAGTGGAAACAGTACAGACTGTGGTGAGACCATTCCTCATGGGATGGGGGTGCTTTCTCACTTTATCTCTCTTATTCTCTCTCTCTCTCTCTTTCTCTCTCTCTCTCTCTCTTTCTCTGTCTCCCTTCAGTGACTACATGCATCCTCGGTCAAAAATTCAAAAAAAAAAAAAAAAGAAAGAAAAAATCTTGCCTACAGAACAGTAATGCACAAATAATACCACTGCTTGGGAGGCTGGAAGCTATAGGGGAGGCTCAGGGTTGGTTCCAGAGCTCATTTAAACACACTAGAGGTACAACACATGCCTGAAATCCTAGCTAATTTTGAGCTGGTCAGGAGGATCACAGTACAGCAGGATCCCATGATCTATGTCTGTCTCCCTCTTTTTCTGTCTTTTCCCCTTCTCTCTTTCATAAAGGAGAAAAGAGAGAAAATTATTGTTTATACAAATGACTTCCATTTATATTCAGTATTCAAATAGAAAATATTTTATATGATTCAAAAATAAAAATGATAATTCTTCCATCTCCACAGTCACAAACATTTCACTTTATTATATACACCTTCAGGATTGCCATGGATAATCTTGCTATGCTAATACTTTTGGTATGTGATATGTATGTTCCATGTTGATGGAATTGATCAAAATGGTGGACTGTTGTTCCCAACAGTGTGTAACTATGAAGAGCTCTGCAATTAATAGTCTGGAATGGTTCTTGCAAATTTGCAGATATATATGAGTATTAGTTTTCAGAAAGTTGTTAAGTCCAACAGGTAAATTCCTTCATAATGGTGACATATATTTCCAAAATGTGTCCACCAACATTGTAGCATTTTGCACTGTCTCCTCAAATTAAGGAGAAAACCTGTATTCCAACAACATTGTCAATAGGTCCATTGTCAAAGTGTGAATTCCAGCCAATCTACAAAGTGACAAATGGCATCTCAGTGAGGTTTAACTTATATTTCTCTGATGAGGAGCACATGTGAGCATATTTTATGTATTTGAAGTCATTTATCTTTCTTCCTCTGTGTAATATCTTTGCCCTTTCTCTTTTTCTAATTGGTTTTGGCTGTTTTTTCTCATTTATGTCTCAGAGTCCCATATATATTAAGAGATGAGACCTTTCATCTGTGATGTGTTATCAATTTTTTCCTCGAATAGCATCCATCCATGAAAAATTTATTTGTAGTACTTTTCCTTCAAGATTTATTTTATGTTTTTATTTATTTATTTATTTTGAGAGAGAGAATTGTGTTATTCTGAATAAGCTTCCTCTGTATCATGCTCTCCTAGCCAGCAAGAACGGTGGGCATACCCAGCATATTCCGTTTGACTCCAAATTTGAACCCGAGACTCCCATGTGACTCTAGGATCACACAACAGCACCCTATTTCCCGAGCCACCACAGCTGGGGTGGTTTAGATTTTTTATGTAGACAACATTACTAATCCTTTATTTATGATTTCCAGGTTGTGAGTAGAATTTCAAAAATGCTTATATTGTTATAAATGTGTTTATGCCAACCATCCCAGACAAAATGTGCCTGTATTTACCTCTGGTACTTCTAACTTTTTTTTTTTTTTTTAATTTTAAGTCTTGATCCATTTGGAATATACTCTGACATATAATACAATGAAATATGAAGCAATATTTCTCTTTTCCACATGGCTAGTCACATATATACATACCATTTAGTCTGAAGTCAGAGGGTTCATTTTACCTTATCACTCTGAGACAGCCCTTTGTTACACCCTAAACACTGTATAATTGCACCTGTTTCTCGATTTCTATTCTGTTCAGTTTGTTGTCTGTTCGTGTGCCAAAATCAAATTTCAGCTATTGAGGATTCATAATATGCTTAGGTAAGCTTATTATTGTACCTTCTTTACTCGTCTTTTTCAGAGCTTTTCTGATTATTTTTAATTCTTTATTTTACAGTTTATATATTAAGAGCTGTTAATCTACTTCTGGGAAAAAAAAGGTATTTATTTCTTTTTGGTCACAGACTTAGCATAATGTTATGGTTAAGAACACAGATTATGGGCTAATGCTTCTTAATCTTGGCATTTGTACTTTCCAGCATGTTATCTAACTTCTCTGTGTCTCGATTTGCATATCTATAACTCCCTCTCTCTTGGAATTTTTGAAGGATTACATGAAATAATATATATTAAAAATATTAGAAGAAGGTCTAAAACATGTAGAATCCATAAATTCACTTATTTTTATTCATATTACCTATATTAGCATTAAATATATGGATTAATAAAAGTAAAACTGGCATCTAGTTATACTATGTCTGCTTATTCAACAACATGGTATATATTAGATTTCCATGGGCAGAAGTCAACTTTTTACTTTTGAAGTTTTTTTTACAGTTTTTGTCCACATGGGCATATTCAATTTATTTCTAGCATTTTCCTTCTTTGATGTTATCAAAATTATATTTATGAGATGAATTCAAGTGCTTGGTAGAAGTGATAGGCTATGTATTAGTACGGCACTATAGTATTCCTTTGAGTTGGTAGACTATATGTGGTTTATCCAACGTGGTCTCGATGGACATTTGAATTCTTTCTAGACTTTTGCTCTCAATATCATTGATACTTACTTGAGTACCCTTTTGTCTATATTACGGTGCATGAATGCAAAAATGAGAGTGAAATCAGTCAGCAATGACTTCCCCACCTCCTGCAAAACATGATTTCCATTTGACTCTGTACCACTTAATGAAGAGATCATGCCTTCCTCTCTCATTGCACTGACACTCTGCCGTAAGCACAATGACCAGACATGCAGGGGTCTGTTCCAATGTTCCATTTGTCTCAATCTGTTATCTCAAACCAGAATTGGCAAATGCTTCAGTGAAAATCGAGGTACTTGCCTCTCATTTCTTTAGTTGCTCCCTTTTCTACCCTTTTTGTTTCCCTATTCGTGGCTGCTTCAGAAGGTCCAGATGCTTCCCACATATGCACAAACACACACACACTTCGAATATATAAAATATATTACCACTATACAGAATCTATATTTATATACATACCCTATTCTAAAGTTTTAGCTGATGAGATAAATTATACTGTAAAGACAGGGATACAAAGGCCTTGCACACTTGCCAGAATTCAGGACATTTGTGCTCCAGAGATCTCTGTTTGGGCTGAGGCATTTGTTGTAACCAACAACAGTGGTAAATCTGCCCGCTTTCGAGTCTTTCACTTTCCCAGAGATCCTGTCTGAGTCCTAGGGAACATGACCTGTGACACAGATAAGATGAGACACATAACATACACACACTCACACAGAAGGTGTTACACACGTACATTTGCATTTGTATTTGTGCTGATTAACTCTAAGCCTTTGCCCCTGGGCTAAAGGTCAAAGAAGGAAGGGTCAAGGCAAACTATCCAGTTTATTAGTAAGGGTGTGTGTCAGGAAAGCTTGGAGCGCATAGGAGGATTCCTCTAGTTACTTTGAGGGTGGAGACATCTTTTCAGAGGAGTTGATCCCTAAACCAAGTCCTGAAGACTAAATTAGGAGTTAAGCAAAGGATTGAAGGAGGGTAAATATCGGGTCATCGGAAAAGGCATGACGACCCAATAAAAACGGGAAGAAGGAGAATCATTTAAAAACTGTTAGAAGAAGAGAACGCTTCCCATTTGAGGAAACATGTTTCTGTTTTTGTTTTTCCGAAATAGCCATAATGTTCCTGGAACTTGATGTTTCTGTGCCTTGCTTATTATAAAATCCATGAAAGGTAATAAAGCAACAGTACTCATCAAAAATCCTACCATTGGCCCTGTATTCAGCATATTTAGAAAACAAATCAGTGCTTAGCCTCTGGAGAAGGTGCTTCGGAAATGAGCTTGGTGTGTGCAGATGGGGTGGCCGTGGCCTTGGTCACGTGGTGCCATATTCCTTTGTTTCCTGAGAAACCTACTACATGTCATTTAAGATGAAACTCTGCCTCTCAGAGTTTTGGAGTCTCGAATACATGCATAAAACGCTATAGCCCCGTCTCAACCAGATTTAGGATTCCAGACATAGCTGCCTTTGCGTGGTTGTACACCACTCTTCAGGACAGTCTTCATTTGGCTAAGTTGCTTGCCCTGAAGGACACATCTTCTGAAGAGAAGCATGTAACTATGAGGCCCACATAGTCCAAAAATATACACCCCCACAAGGACCATGGCTCCCATGTATTTCTGGTGATAAATAGCTACCTTATCTTTTCTGAGTCCACAGATTTTGCTTTATGTAAGAAGATCTTCAACTCTTTTTCTTTTTTTTTTTTTAAAGTCCAACACTTACGGTCTTATGCCTGCCATCGTTTCTATCAGCTACCTGCCTATAGTGATAGAAGCCATAAAACACACCTATTTTCCAGCTTAAGAAAACTGCCTAGCTAGCTGGCATTGAATGCCAAAAACCATCTAGATTTTAGTAGGAAAAAAAAAAAAAAAAAGATTGTATCACCACACAAGACACTCATGAAAACAAAACCCTGCCAAAGGTCTACAGATAAAAGTCTAAAACTGAGCATTGTTATGACACCGATCAGATATTAATTTATGGCCCAAATTTGAAGGACAGTGTCTCTCTCTAAAGGTATTGCCAGGAGAAAGAGAAGGTAGCATAGCACAGAGCTAGACTTACAGTTTTCAGTCTCAAATATTTATTTTTTTACCAGCTACTTTATTTAAGATGATTGTCATTATTCACAGATTTGAATTTGTTGCATTCATCTTATTTCAGCTTATTTGTTCTGTTTTCTGTCTTCTTCATCATTTGCTCCTACCATGTTTTGAGTTCCTAAATGCTTTTTCTTGTTTCATCATTTTTACCAGTTGTCAAGTCATATATTCTAATTCCTTTCTTATAGTGACTACTTAAAATTTACCATATACATTTATATTACAATATTCAAATGTAATATATGCTTCATCTGGGGCTGGCAGGTGACATGGTGGTTGGGGGTGTTGGACTCCTACATGGCTGATCATGGTTCAAATCTTGGACCTGGTAGCCTGCTTTCTCACTTTCTCTCTTTTTTGTCCCTTTCTGAACAAATTTAAATAAATAAATATAGTTAAGTAAAATGTAATTTTTTTTTTAAAAAATGCTTCTTTGACTATAAAAAAATGACCAGTTCTAGGTGTGATACAGAAAAGGCACAAGATAATCCTGAAATATCTTGTGATGCCAGAATGTTAAAAAAACAAACAAACAAACAAACAAACAAAAAAACCTTTTAAGCAGTAAAACAAGTTATATCAGAAAGATGGTGGAACAAAAGTAAGGTCATTCCTCTCTTGAAGCAAAGATCAGGTGATCTAATCATCAAAAAATTGCAATTGTGATTGATTTGAAACCTAGAGGCTGGGTGATGGCATGGAGAAATCACAGCTGGGCCGGCCTGGGAAAGGTCCTGGATTCACAACCTGGGACCTGCCCTCGTGCCGGTGATCCCGCCTGACTGGGCCTGGGGCCTGGAGGTGGATCTGGTTGTGATTTCTTCTTTGATATCTAGGTTTGCCAATGTAACTGTCTACTTGGAATTTCCCCTTGGGAACAGGCAAAATCCAACTGAAGATGATTAGAATAGAACTTTGAATTCTCCATTCTCCTTTTCAACCTATTCATCTTCAAACTTCTACATCTAACACTATAATTTTATAAATTATTAAGGAATACTATGTATAAGGAATCATCTTCATTCATCCAAACCATCAACACGCCTTATAATATCAACATACAAAGTACGTCTTAGGTCGGAGCGCTTCTGTCACCACTAGCGCCATAGTCCCAGCTACCATCCTTTTTGTGTGTGTAGTCCTTAAAGTAATACCTCCTAACTGCTCCTTTTGTTCTCATTCCTGACATTGTCAATCCTTCACAGATCAATCAAAAATAAAAATTAAAAAATGAATTATTCACTGTTCACAGCCTATTTTATTTCTTTCTTTCCTTCTTCTTTTTCTTGTTCTTCTTGTTCTTGTTCTTCTTCTTCTTCATTTCTTCTTCTTTTAAGGTTTTTGCCATAGGGCACCTACACTCAGCAGAGAGAGACAGTGAGAAATCATGGGGGAAGGCCATGCCACAATTCATTCTCCTCCACTGGCTTCTTGGGATTTTGGACACACATACAAGTGCCTATCGTGTTTCAGGCTGCCAGCTGTGGCTCTCAAAATGTAGCCGTCCATGTGGGAGTCCAGGGTCTTAACCACTATGCCACCTGTTGGCACCTCATTGGCTATTCTTGGTAGAATAAAATCTAAACTTTTTGCTTTGCTATGGTGTGTGCCTACCTATCTGTGTGAAGAAATCTACTATTCTATATCTAGTTATTTCCTGTCCAAGTATTAATACTTCTTTCTCTTTTTAGGAAGTTAAAAAAAAAAAAAAAGAAAAGAAAAACTGCAGCCAGCTCTTTATTATCCTCCCTAATGATGCAGATAACCCAAAATTCAAAAGAGAGGAAAAGATCTTGCATCTGCCCCAGGGCCCTTATTCCACACCTTTCCTTCAAGTACTCTTCTAGTCTCAGAGATCTGATTTCAAATGACAACTCTTCAGGGAGCTCTGCCTCATGATCACTTTATCTTTCTATTTTTTTTTTTCCTTCCTCCCCTCCCCCATCCCGAGGTTTTTACTACAGGGCACATGCGCTCTCCAGACAGACAGAAAGAGACAGAGAGACAGAAAGCGAGAAATCACCCCCCGGGGTGATGGCCACACCACAATCCCTTCTCCTCCATTCTCCTCTCGGGATCATGGGCACGCATGCACATGCGCCCCGCGTGAATTTTTAGCCACCTGGTCCGGGACTGTTCAGGACTTGATGTTGGTGCAGAGGCAAAATGCAATGCTCTGCGATTACACCTGTTCCACATGAGAAGGTTCTGGATTCACATCCAGAGACCTCCCTTAGTATGCAGGGCACACATGTGCTTATCACCTAGGGCTGACTGAAGCCACAGGTAGAGCATGCAATCAAGAACCCGTTGGTGGGGCTGGCAGGTGGTATGGTAGTGAAGGGCACTGGACTCCCACATGGCCAACCCAGGTTCAAGTCCTAGAACTGCTGGCCTGCTTTCTCACTTTCTTTCTCTCTCTCTCCTCCTTTGTGGTCAAGTTAAAATAAATAAATAAAAATAAATCAAGTTAAATAAGATAATTTTTTAAAATAAAAAGAACCCATTGAGGTTCTATCTCTCTCTCCTTATGAAAAAAAATATAATCTTAAAGAAAATAAATAAATGTACTTGTTTGCTGTTATTATTTGTGTTCTCCACTAGAGGATAAGTTCTATGACAAGGGATTTTTTTTTTTTTTTTTGCCTTTCCCTTATAATGTATCCCTAACAATTAGAACAGAGTCATACAGATAAAAGAAAAATTGAACACCATAATGAATAAAGGAATGAATACATTGTATTATATGAAAAAATTTAACCTAATTGCCACATATTTATTAAGCTCTTAAGTAACAATGGTATTAAAATTTATTTTTATTATAAACTATATAAAAAATAAATGCAAGAAAAGCACAGAAGGCAATTTCTAATTAAATGTTACTGTTGTGAGGTAAATGATGTTGTTGATATTGCTATTCAAGATTTCCCAGGACTTGAGGTATTTTCCTTAAGAGAAATCAGAAACTATGGAGCTATTTTTAAAACTATGATATTAGATAGAGCAGTATGATCTCTGCCAGACATTCTGCATGAAATACCATTGCAAATTCATGCCTGATTTAGTAAGTGAAGAATGCCATTTTCTCCAGCATCACTATGATTCGTGGACCATGGAAAAATAACAAAAATAGCTTTGGAGAGGAACACAAAAGAATTTTATCTTTATCATAAGTTTGAGAAGGATATTTAAGTCTTAGACATGTGGTAATGTTTAGGGAGAAAACTCATTTAAGGTTTTATGATTTCCATAAGTAGCAATGTGTGGAATATTTTTAGGGAAGATGAATTTTTTGCCAATCTATCAGAGTTTTAAACTCTGGTAACTGAGATTAGTTTTCTTTATATTACTTGAAATACATTTCCTGAAAATTATTAGTGTTTTGATCATTCTTTTTGATGCTTTTGGAAAGGGGAGCTTGGCAAAAATGACAACCAGCACTTGTCAAGAAACTTGAAGAGAGAAACTCAAGACAAGATATGTGTGAAATGTTTACGTCGTTTTTAAGAATAGAAATCACAAGCTTTTTAGGACCACATCTACACAATTACTCACCATAATCAGTTTTAATAGTTTTGAAACTAATAATTGAAAAAGTGATAGATGTACCATCAATTGTAAACAACCCGAAAACCCCATCAGCCGCGATGCAGTCAATTAAACCGTTGTGCATAAATGCAGGAAAAAAGACTCTTTTCCAGAGCTTCATTCTCAGACTATTCATGAGCGTAATAGACCGTGCTTTTTCAATGCAAAATGCAGCCAGCTCTTTATTATCCTCACTAATGGTGCAGATAATCCAAAGTGTTAGATAATCCCCAAACCATTTATTGTGGCATAGAAATAGACCTCTTAAGGTTAAAAAAATCCTTCTTAAAATTGGGGTTGATTTATCCACTAAGCCTAGAGACAACTGAGACCTTTCTGTCCTTGCAGCCAGCAGACAAGGCGAAGGTTCTCCTAGCCCTTGATTCATAGTGCAACTTTCAGTCTATAATTTTATGCGGTGAGGAATTGTTTTACACAATGTTCATAGCTTTATGTATTTATTTTTACTTACACATATTTTTCAAGTCAGAGGCAGGTGTGTTTCCACAAAAATGTAATGGATCCATACTCCTAATTAGGCCATCATCCGACGGTTGCATTGAATTGACACTCAAATTTTTTTTTTTTTTTTTTTTTTTTTTTTTTTTTTTGGCGTGTTTTTTTTGTGGAGGGCGGCGCTGCCGCAGGCAGCCAGCTCTTTATTATCCTCACTAATGGTGCAGATAATCCAAAGTGTTAGATAATCCCCAAACCATTTATTGTGGCATAGAAATAGACCTCTTAAGGTTAAAAAAATCCTTCTTAAAATTGGGGTTGATTTATCCACTAAGCCTAGAGACAACTGAGACCTTTCTGTCCTTGCAGCCAGCAGACAAGGCGAAGGTTCTCCTAGCCCTTGATTCATAGTGCAACTTTCAGTCTATAATTTTATGCGGTGAGGAATTGTTTTACACAATGTTCATAGCTTTATGTATTTATTTTTACTTACACATATTTTTCAAGTCAGAGGCAGGTGTGTTTCCACAAAAATGTAATGGATCCATACTCCTAATTAGGCCATCATCCGAGGTTGGCTTTAAATTGACCCTCAAATTTTTTTTTTTTTTTTTCTTTTTTTTTTTTTGGAGAGATTTTCACTGTAGGGCGCGTGCGCTCGCCAGACAGACAGAGAGAGACGTAGAGACAGAAAGCAAGAAATCACCCCCCAGGGGGGATGGTCACGCCACAATCCCTTCTCCTCCATTCTCCTCTCGGGATCTTGGGCACGCACGCACACGCGCCCGGCGTGAGTTTTAAGCCACCGGGTCCGGGACACGAACCGCGGTCGACTACGTGGGAGTCCAGCGACATAGCCATTACGCTAACTGCTGGTTCCCGACACTCAAATTTTTGAACTGTGATTGGAGAAAAATATGTTGCACTCATTCATTTATTCATTTCCCACTGCTCTTCCTATTACTATTCCCTATGTGTCAAGGCATTTATCTTTGACCTAATCAGCACCCAATAAATGAACAGTATTTTATTTCAACATTGATTGTTGGAAGATGTATTTATTGTAAGAAACCCTGTATTACAGAATTGTGAGGTTGGAGGAGCACTTTCTATATTCTTTTTATCATAAAAGTCAACTGGGAAGACTTGAGTCTAAAGAGAGAAAGCTACTTGTTGAATGTCAAAAGGGAGCAGAACCAGTAGCTGAAAGGTTTTTGGTTTTTTTTTCAAATATGCTGTTTTATTCTTAACAGATGAATACTAGAATATTCTACATAATGCTAGATAATCCCATAGAATTTCCTACTTGAGTTTGAATTTAATTATACGGTCCTCTTTCTACGGTGTGTTCGCTCATTCCAAGAATAGTAAATTTTGGCTAAAAATGTGCTTGGTATTGTTTAACGTTACTTTCTGTTTCTTGGACTTAAACTTAGGGAACATGGGAGAGGACAGTTTCAAAATGTAATGCATAGCTAACGTTTATCAGCTAGTGACTTTGAGTTAATTACGTGTAATCATAGCAATAAAAAAATCAATCAGCGATGAGAAGGCATTTATTCCCCCTTTTCTTTCTTGTAACCAGAGAGAAATATGTATTGAAAATTACATTTCCTTCTAAATTATACCTAAATTTGTTATGCCCTGTTGAGTGCTTATGCTATATTCAGAGAGAACAATTAGAAACATGTGTCTGCAATTACTCAATTTAATATTTCATTGCATGCCAACACTTAAAAAAGCAGTTACATCAGGGGCATTGTTAAAATGAGGCTTAGCATAATTAAAATGACTGCATGCTCAAGAAAGTTACATTCGTGTCTAGGAAATTTGTTAACATAAACTAATAGTGACATTCGAACTATGGAAGAGTTTCAGAAGAAATAAAATGTATTCGAAATTTAGAATTTCATTCTTAATATTTTGATAAACAGAAATCTAAATAAAACCATACATGTAACTTTAAAATTGTAAAGAAACCATATTTTACATAAAAGTTTCTATAAGCTTATTTCTTCCATTATGTAGAAAGACAAAGAAAAAGAGAAAGAGGCAGTAAAAGAAGGACAGAGACAGAAAGAAGAGCACCCCCAGTAAGGTTCCCCAGTCCACAGCAGTTCTAGCCAGTCCAGATCATAAGCACATGAATGCTCTTCTGACACCTACAGAGGGCCTGGACATGAACCCCTTCTGACATGGGTCTGTATTACCACACATCACTATCTGGCTTTATGAAACATATTTAAACACTCACTAAAGAACCTTTCAGAAATTGTCTATTACCCTTATCACACTAACAAATGTCTTTCTTGCCTTTCTTCCATAAAAGGAATTCTCTCATCTACCCTGTGTGGTAGAAAATTGGAAACAACCCTTTAACACTCTACCTACTTTCCTTTCATGGAAATGAAAGCACCTGACATCATTCTTTTTTTTTTCTTTTCTTTTTTTTTTGGAGAGGTTTATTGCATGCACGCTTTTCTGAAAGACAGAGAGAGACAGAGAGACAGAAAGTGAGGAATCACCCCCACTGGGGGGATGGCCACGCCACAATCCCTTCTCCTTCATTCTCCTTTTGGGATCTTGGGGCACGCACACACACACACCCGGCGTGCGTTTAAGAAAGCCACTGGATGTGGGACTCCAACCGTGGTCAACTACATGGGAGTCCAGCAACATAGCCATTACACCAACTGCTGGTCCCAACATCATTCATTTTTAAGTAATATGCAATTGAAGCATGTGAAATAGTGAATCATTGATGTATTTAACACAAAGAAACTTGAAAGTCTAGTCCAGGAGGTCTAGCAAATAAGGATTCTTTTAGCATTATAATATTACAAAGCAGGATTATGACTTCCTAAGAGTCATTAATAACAATAAATAGCATTTATATAGTGTACCATATATAAGAAAAAAATTAAGAGAGATTTTTGCTACATTGCATGTGAGCTTGCCAGAGAGACACAGAGACAAAAAGCGAGAAATGGCCATGCCATAATCCCTTTTCCTCCATTCTTCTTTCAGGATTTTGGGCACGCTCACACATGTGCCCAGAATTAGTGTTAAATTGCTGTGTCTGGGACTTGAACAGCAATCGACTAAGTGGGAGTCCAGCAATGTAACCATTATGCCATCTGCTGGTCCCAAGAAGTTTTTTAGATTAATTACCTCACTCCATCCTCATCAGTCTCCTAACATTGTTGTCCCTAATTTACTGACAAAAGAACTGATTTTTCAGAGATTTTTAAGTACCTTGACACAGATGACAAATTTCTGAGTGACAGGTGTTATATGCCATTTTTTCGTTGTGATATAGAAAAATTTTTTGTTTGACCCATAAAATAGAAGTTATATATCATGGTAATGAAACTATGCTTGATTTTATATGTAAATAGGTAGAAAACATTCTCCCAAGTACGAGGAATTCCCGGCACTCTTCCCCTACCACCCGAAGAACCAGAACTTTGTAACTACATAGACAGCCAATATGTTAAACACTCTCTTTCATCTATTTAAGGTACAGGAAGAGACTGGCTGGAATTAGGGGGTAGCTACAACTAGGACATTTGCACAAAAAGGAGAAAAGACTGATAACTGGACATTTTATCATTCTAGAGTAGAGAAATTTGGGTCATATACAGAAGGGGTGGAAGATTGGGGTGATCAGAAATGAGGTCCAGAGCACTTGTTACAAGCAAGGGCCTACGAAGAGAAGGGACATTGGAGGTGAGGTGGTGTGTGTGTGAGGGACATCTTCTACATGCTTGGAAAGCATTCAGACCACCCTTTAAAGGCCTAGTCATTAAGGAAACCCCTCCGAATGGTAAAATGGAACTCTGGGACACAAGGATACAGAATTTTTTAGGGTGAAGTATTACATTAATTTTATCTGGATTCCTTGTCATTCCAATTGAGTAAACCCTACTTGACTACAGTTTAATACACATCTGATTGCATCTGTCTTCCAGACTACCTGGAAACAAAGATGGTGCACTACTTGTAATACTGAGTTAGAGGATGTTTAGGCATAATTCCTCAATCTTTTCCTCTAGAGATGACAGGCAGAGGAATATGAAATTAAGAAGGGAGTGTTACATCAGGCTAATTGCTTCTAGTGACTCTATTTATTCCTGGTGCTAATTCCTCTGACAGCCAAACTTTCAGGCAGTGTGTTAATTGATTCTTTTTCCTAGCTGTTTTCCTCCCACTCACTGAAGATCCACTCAGAAATTAAGTACTATACATACGTCTACCCTTAAATATGTTATTGCAAGGTAATTTAGTAATATTTGTGTTACTAAATTGAATGGCACTTTCCAGTTGTTACCTTCTTTGAATTCTCATTGGTATCTGATCCACTCTCCTTACCTAGGTTTGATAGAATAACTAAGTTTTCTTGGTTCACTTGCCATTTATCCAGTAGCTGCTTCTTTCCACTCTGCATAGCTTTTCTCTCATGTTTTGCGTCTCTTCTTCTAATGTAGACACTCCTTGGCAAATGTCATCTAAGCCCATGATTTCAGTAAATTCTTTTTTTTTTCTTTTTTTTGGAGAGGTTTTTGCTATAGGGCGCGTGTACTCACCAGACAGACAGAGAGAGACAGAAAGCAAGAAATCATCCCCCAGGGGGTATGGCCACGCTACAATCCCTTCTCCTCTATGCTCCTCTCGGGACCCTGGGCACGCACACACACGCGCCCCGCGTGAGTTTAAGCCACCGGTCCAGGACGCGAACCGTGGTTGACTAAGTGGGAGTCCAGTGACATAGCCATTACACTAACTGCTGGTCCCAACGTCAGTAAATTCTGATTATATATTTTCAATAAAATATGCTCAACATTTTTACTTTGATTTCCAATAGCCACCTGAAACTTAACTGATTTGTAAGAAAAGGCATTATCTCTTCTAACAAATGTGTTCTGCCAGAGTCCTCTGTCTCATAAACAGATTTACTGAAAAAGGAAAAAACTTAAACTGAAAAAGAAATACTGATGGGACCAGCAAATGGCATAATGGTTACATTGCTGGACTTCCACGTTCTTCAACCATGGTTTGAATCCTGGAATGAGTGGCTCGAAAGTCGTGTTGGGTGCATGTGCATGTGTGGCCAAAATCCCCAGAAGAGACTGGAGGAGAAGAAGTTGCAGCATGGCCATTCCCTTTGGGGATGATTCCTCTCTTTCTATCTCTCTGTCTCTGTCTCTCCAGCGAGCACACATGCCTTATAGCAAAAATCTCTCTCAAAAAAAAAAAAAAAAAGAAAGAAATACTGGCAACCATCTTAAAATTGCATCTCTCCTTCTACCTACTCTTCAGTCACCAAATTTTATAAATTATTATAGGTGTGAGGGAGTTCACCCTTCAACATTCAAAAAATCATCGACAACATGCAGATCAATGAAAGAAAAAGCATTCCAACTTATTTTAACATAGACTCATGCACACAGGAGCCATACAAAATGTGTCTTAATAAATGGCAAGACGTGATAGCTTCAATATTCCATCATGGGAGAGAGGAAAATTCGGGGGAGGAAAGTTAATGGGTTCAACGTTTAGAAAATGGTAAGTAATTTATTCTCTTTGGAAGCTGAATGAAACCAACACATTACTGAATGGTGAAGTTTGACAAAAAGCAAAATTGAATAGGAACAAAGATTGTCTTACTATATAGTAGATTTTTCTTTTTCTTTCTTTTTCTTTTTTTTTAGGTATACACTAGGAGCTGCCATTAGAAGAATAAGTGTCTCAGTCATGGAGACATTTAGTGTTTCAACTTTCCCATTGCTTGATGAGATTCAAAGTGCAAGAGGTTTAAGACAATGGTATTTCTATTAGAAAGGAATTCTCAATTGGACAAGTAATTCAAGTAATTCCCGAGAAAGCTCTTTCTTGCATAGGTAGTGGAGGGGAAGAGACAAGGGTACAGATACTTTAATTCTGCTTTGAAGACTCTCAGCATGGCAAAGCACAAGTCTTTGGGGTACCAGTTTCTGAGTTAAGAAGTTCTCCAGTTATCAACAACAAAAATAGTTCAAGTCATTGTCATCCTTCACTTAAATTACTTCAATGGTCTCTTTACAGTGCAATTTTTCCTCTTCTAATTAATTTTCTATACTTTATGGACAGTGATGCCTTCAAAAGCATACACTTGATTAAATTAATCTCTATTTAAAATGCGATCCACTGGGGCCAGCAGATGGCATAGTGGTTAATACACTAGACTCCCACATGGCCAACCAGGGTTTGGGGCCTGGACCTGATGACTTGAAAATCAGTCTAGGCATATGTGCATGTGTGCCCAAGATCGTAATTAAAGAATGGAGGAGAAGGGATTGCAGTGTGGCCATTCTCCTTGGGAGAATTTCTCACTTTTCCTTTCACTGTCTCTGTCTCATTCTCTCTCTGGTCAGCGCATGTATCCTATAGCAAAAACCTCTTAAAAAAAAAAAACACTCTATTTTTACTATTTATTTTATTTATTTATTTTTTTCTATTTAGATTTACTGTTTTGCCATCATTCACCTGCTGATATCAAACTATGGCATGATTTGGTTCTTGTTTATTTTTCCAATGTTATCTCTCACTATTATTCCATCTTCATATTTAGCATCTATTCTTTATTAAAACTTGCCACTGCTTCATTCTGGCTTAGAGTACATGCTGCTTTCTCGGAATACTCACCCCTTTCTCCGAATCCATCCATCTACTGCTCTCAAAACAGGTCTTCCCTTAGATATCACTGTTCTTCTACGATGACACCTCAAATCAGTCTAATTTAATCCAGGTCTAGCCTAGACTAATGGTTCTTCCACTACTGCCTCATCCTTTATGTACTTCTGCTGCGCCAATTGCACTACATTTTAGTCATGACCTCACTTTTTCTTCTTATTCGTCTAGACTCTAATGAAACATGCAAGACATAAAAGACATGGGCTTTCCCTATTTCCAGTGTTTTATCTGATCTGACAGTAAGTATCATAACATGGTGGGGGGTCCACAAATATTGGGTTGTTGGAAAAATCATGGTGCATTTTTGCATCGAAAAACAAAACAAAACAAAAGTCATGACTTTCCAAATGACCTAATATTTTTTGATTACTCATTGACTGCTATTAAAATTTTGTAAAGATTAGGAAAACAGCATCAGATAATTTACTTTCTAAGAAAAAAAAAAGTATTCAGCTATGTTAAAAATGAACAAATGTGTTAACTCTCAACTGAGTGCATCAAAATTACCCAGTGTTGAAGGGGGAGTGATTGTGCCTGACCACCTTCTGAAGCCTCCATGGCAGTAAGCCTGCCAGTAGGTATAGATTGAATTCTTTGAACAATGATTAAATAAACAAATGAATAAATAATACAAACTATATTAATAAAATTAAGGAAATCTGTCACTTTCCTGTGAATGCTAAAAAGTATCTCAGTAGGGTTAATAGATTGTGAAGTTGGTAATCTACTTTGCCAAGATTTCTAGGGAATTAAATGAAGCACCAGTCATTACAGAATAAACTTAAGGATGGAAACTTCCTTGGACCAGCAGATAACGTAATGGTTACATCATTGTACTCCCATGTAGTCAACCGCAGTTCAAGTCCCAGACCCGGTGGTTTAAACTCCAAGCACACGTGCGTGCGTGCATTACCAAGATCCCTCGTAATGGAGGAGAAGGGATTGCAGCATGGCTATCCCTGCTGGGGGGTGATTTCTCACTTTCTGTCTCTCTCTGTCTTTCTGGTGAGCGCACATGCCCTATAGCAAAAAACTCTTAAAAAAAATGGAACTTTCAAATCCAGAGCTGTGAAGACTTCTTTGAGTTCCAATTAAGTATATTAAAAACACTGAGAGGTTAAAAAAAAGAAGGCTAGTCTATGTGAAATGAATTTTCTGTTGGACGTATAGGCAGAACTGCAGATGAGTTGTTTAAAAAGGATGTCAATAAACTTCAAGCTGGATTAGCAGCAGTTAAAAGTACTTAAAGACTTTTGTGTATATTCAGCACACATACAGCCTTCAACTCTATGTGTATCTGGTAGTACGGTTATAATTCAAACCAGCAAAGCCAGGAAATTCAAATGCAGAGATAAACCATAATTCACATCATTGAGTTTTCAGTTCCTTTTCCTGGTTCTGTCTGAAATTCCTCCTGAGAATCTTAAGTCAAAGCTCTGTCTGGAAGAAGTAATCCTTAGGAAACCTGAGTTTCTCTGTCACCACTTAGACAAAGGAGATTCCACAAGACCACAGAAATGTGGACTAATCCTTCCCAGCAACATAATGTGTGGTGGTGTATACTCAGGAAAAGAAATCCATTTGTACTGCACAACTGCAGCATATCTAACCAAAATGAAAGCTATTTTTGGCATGACTTGCTCACTGAAGAGGTTATTTCCTTCAGCAATGTATTTAACAATACATTTGTGATTATTACAAATAAGTGAAACTCTCTACATAACCACCACAAGTAGAATCATTGGAAAAATGACTAAAATATTCTTTCAGATAGAAATCACTATGGATTCCTTTAATAGACTAGTCATTATTCCAGTAAGGCAAGGGTTTAAGAAATTATAGATGTCTGTTCTCCCCCTACTTAATCATATCAGCAATCTAAGTAAACCCTCTAAATGCTTTCTGAAGTTATTGATTCCCTGTGTGGAAATCTATCCTAACTATATCATGGAGTCATTAGCAGGTAACGCTATGCCTTACAAATTACGCACTGACAGAATTTACTGGTGAGGTAAGAGAATCAGGACGCGCTGGACATTTGCTCACCTAATTGTTGCTACTGTGTGCATTTTAGCGCATGCAGTCTCTGCAAAACAGTTTTTAATGAGGCCATTAGTCTTTTTCTTATATTATTCCCCTAATTCCCTTCTATATTCTTTAAAACCCTAATCAGCAAAATCATTCACAAAACCACTTTCTAAAGTGAAACCGTTTGCTGTAGAGTAATATCAATGGACTCAAGCGTGCACCTTTAATACGTGTATGCTGTACATATCAAAGGGACTCAACCCGTTTATTTGTTCAGTAAATAATAGTAATGGCCTTAATAAGATGCCATGCATGTTTGATGAGCTTTTAATGTAAAGCATATTTCCTAATATAGAAACTGTACCAAAAGCAATCTTTTAATTCTAGTAATTATCTTCCCCAGAATCTAAGAGCAGGAGCTTCCAAGAGAATACGAATGAATTATACATCAATGAAGTCTTCCTGGCATCCAAAAGAGTTAATATTGAATATGAAATAGACATGCAAATTAACTATTGTACAGGCATTAAAAGTGTATTAATGCTGGCCAAAAAGGTTAAGCATCCCAATGAAGGGGGATAAATACTATTCAGCGGATTTAAATTCTAGGCCTAAGTGTAACAGAAATGTAGATCCAGATAGGATGGTTCTAACGCACATTGTCATTTTGTGACCATTGTTTCAAAGATGCCATGCAGATACTATTCTTGGTCTCAATGCTATGTCAACAAAGTAATAAAAAGTCTCAAGTTAATGTACAGCTCACATAAACACTTAGTACTAAGCTGTCAGAAAAGTCATGACCCATTTTTGCATATTTTAAATAACGCAAAATGTTTCTAATCCTAAGTACTATGCTTCCATTTCAACAATAGGAAGCTTTAGTTTGGTTTGAAATATTCCAATGGGAAAAGATTCTGAATTCTTAAATGTTTATTAGATATGTTGACTGATTATCCTCTATACAATGAAATGTTAAATGACTCAAGCTAAATATCCATAAACCCAAATACTGCGTTTAAGTGTATGTCTACATTGGAACTTAATCGGAAGTAATATACATGCATTCTGTATAAAATGCTCCCAAAATTAATAAACAATGATTGAAACCAAAATCTGTATCTAGAGTCCAGTTCTTTTCCAGTGTTTTATGCTATCAGCAAGATAAAGCACCTTTTTTTCCCTTCTTGCTAGAGGGAGTATGTGCATGCCAGGGGCTGGAGTGAGGGCAAGAAAGCACCCATCATGGGATAC
Source organism: Tupaia belangeri chinensis (assembly GCF_000334495.1). NCBI lineage: Eukaryota > Metazoa > Chordata > Mammalia > Scandentia > Tupaiidae > Tupaia > Tupaia belangeri. The sequence goes on from NW_006204103.1 coordinate 368,209, forward strand.
GGGAGCACTGCACCCATCTTCCCCCCTTTTTGGGATTTCATGCATGCATAGACATCCATGTGGTGTTTCCTAAACTTCTGGGCCTGGGGCCAAACCGCAGGGTCAGCCTTGGAGAATCTGACTGGCTCAACCACTAGCTCATGGAATGGGCTCCAGCATTTATGTGTAAATGACCTTGCAGCCGGATTGCTTTCTTTCCCATCCCTGTCGCTGTCCCACACACAACTTTCCACACATCTGTTAAATGGATTGTAATCTATATTTCTGACTGTGCAACATTTTTGCCACAATTGGAATAAAGCCTAAACTCCTCCCTTAGTCTGCCATGTTAGATTTATGAAGGTTAGCCAGTCTATCTTAATATTTATTTTTCAGTACCAGAGATCACATGCACATGTATAAGAAAGAGAAAGAGAGAGAACCATCAATGGGGTTTGGTCTTGACACATTCCATGTTTCTTCAATTCTCTATCCCGTTAGGATCCTGGGCACATGTGGTTGGTGTGCCGACTGCTGGGTGAGGCTCAAATGTTATGCAGCCATGTGAGGTCTGGTTTCCTCTGCAGAGCATTTAATCAGTCTGCTACAGTTTCTTTATAACTCAGCTAAGCTCTTATAAGCCTCTGTTTCTTTGCTGGGTGCTCTTCCTCCTCGCAGGGCTTGCCAACTCCTTCTCTGGGCTTCCTGTTACAGACACACATGGATGTTCAAAGCACATGAAAGTCACCTCCCGTAAAGTTTATCACCTGTTACTCCACTCTCAGGTAGAGTATTGTTCCTTACAGAATATTGAGTTAAATATTTACATATTTAACTGTCATAGAGCTGATCAGCTTCTTAAAAGAGAGGATTTTGTCTAACTTGTTATATTGTACCATTACTATCTGTTACAGTTCCAGTACATGACGATTTTTTTAAGTGTCCATTAAAATATTCCCAAGAGAGATGTTATCTATGTCAAGGCCTGGAGAAACAACTCCAGATTCTTGGGGTGTGCTGGGACCAGTCACCTTTTGTGACCTAGTCACTGTTTTAGATAACAGTATATCTAAGCTAATCAACACATTACATTTATGGCCACAAATATAGGTTTAGGAATGGGCATTTACTTAACGTAGGTTGAAAATCATAAGAAGATCAGGACCAGCAGTTAGTGTAATGACTATGTCGCTGGACTCCCACGTAGTCGACCGCGGTTTGAGTCCCTGACCTGGTGGCTTAAACTCACTCCAGGTGCGTGTGCGTGCATGCCCAAGATCCCGAGAGGAGAATGGAGGAGAAAGAATTGCAGTGTGGCCATCCCCCCCTGGGGGTGATTTCTCGCTTTCTATCTCTCTGTCTCTCTTTGTCTGTCTGGCGAGCGCACACACCCTATAGCAAAAACTTATCCAAAAAATAAAAAAAATCATAAGAAGATTTGGAGAGCTTTCTTTGTGCTAATAAAAGAGCTTCATGAACTAATCCTGTTTTCATGTGGTCCATGTCACATTGAGATGCTCTTTTTTTTTTCTTTTTTTTTGGAGAGGTTTTTGCTATAGGGCGTGTGCGCTCACCAGGCAGACAGAGAGAGACAGAGAAACAGAAAGCGAGAAATCACCCCCCAGGGGGGATGGTCACGCCGCAATCCCTTCTCCTCCATTCTCCTCTTGGGATCTTAGGCATGCACGCATACGCACCCGGTGTGAGTTTTAAGCCACCGGGTCCAGGACGCGAATTGCGGTCGACTACGTGGGAGTCCAGCGACATAGCCATTATGCTAACTGCTGGTTCCCACGTTGGGATGCTTTTGACAGAACTATACTATTACATCTAGAATTTATTTTACTGAAGCATTAACTTATTACGTACACTAATTTGTACCAAAGTCAATTAAAGGTTCGGCTAGCTGATCCTATATTTAAAAAGAACTGTAGGGGGACCGGCAGGTGGCACAGTGGCCAGGGGTGCTGAACTACCACATGGCTGATAGCAGTTCAAGTTTTGGACCTGGTGGCCCACTTTCTCACTTTCTCTCTCTCTCTCTCTCACTCTCTGTCCCTCTCTGTCAAATTAAAATAAATAAATAAAGTTAAATAAAATAATTTAAAAAAAATTTAAATACATAGGTCTTGTTTAACATTTTAAAAATTCATTCAGAGTTTTATCCATGACAGTCTACTTTTCAATTTTTGCACATTCCTGTCCAGATCCCTTCCTTGAACTTTCCCCACAGTAGCTGTCTAGATCTCTTTCTGTTCCATCTTAGCTGTTCCATACATTGATTCTGTATACTATTGTCATTACCTTTTTAAATTATTTTGCAGCAACAGATTTTTGGTATAGAGCACGTACACTTGCTGTAGACACAGAGAAAATGGCTAGACCGGAATATCTTCTTTTTCTTCCTCCTCTCAGGATTTTGGGCTCTCACACACATGCTCCCAGTGAGTTTCAAACCACTGGGTCAGGGACTTGAACCATGGTCAGCCACCTGGGAGTACAATGTCTAAAATCCCAAGAGAGATTAGAGGAGAAGGGATTGTGCCATAGCCAATCCTCTTCTTTCTGTCTGTCTGTCTCTGTCTCTATGGAGAGTACATGCACCCTATAGCAAAAATCTCTCTCTAAAAAAAAAGAAATTCCATGTCCAAGACCACTGAGAGTAACAAAAATACATTTCAGTTAGGTTTTCTCTATTTCTGGTTGAATTTTGAACATCTTACCAGAATGTTATAAAAATGTCACAAGAGGGACCAGCAGTTAGCGTAATGGCTGTGTCTCTGGACTCCCATGTAGTGGACCATGGTTTGAGTCCCGGACTCGGCCACTTAAACTCACGCAGGGTGCATGTGCATGCGTGCCCAAGATCCCTAGAGGAGAATGGAGAAGAGATTGTGGCATGGCCATCCCCCCTGGAGGGTGATTTCTCCCTTTCTTTCTCTCTGTCTCTCTCTGTCTGGAAAGCACATATACCCTATAGCAAAATCCTCTCAAAAAAAAAAAAAAAAAAAAAAAAAAAAAAAAATTTTTCATGAGAATATAAACATTCTTCAATACCTTTCTTCCTATTTTGCCTACTACTTCAAAAGGTATTTTAAGCCTTCCTGAATTTTTCAGAATGAACATTTCTATGTTTCAATTAAATGAACTACACTAATATTTTATTACATTAAACGAATAAATAGTTTTCTTGTGTTCCACACTTGGTTCTCAACAGTAGTTACTACTAGTGCGCTATGAGTTTGGGATTGAAGTTTGCCAACATACACAGGAGGATGGGAAAAAAAGAAAACAGGAAAGGATCTGTGCCATATGGAGCTAGATAATGGTGAAATCTTCCCCAGTGACCACCTTCATTCTGGGATTCTCTGGTGATTCAGTAAAACTCACTCATATTTTATGTCACCTTGAATTTGGTTATTCACTACTGGGGTTCAAGCATACTTTAAAATATCCCATGGCATATTTGTTTGTCTTTCTATATGCCATCATTATTTGCTTTGGGAAAGAAAAATACAAAAATCTTAAGAACATAAACTCTTGACAAGTTTCAAAAAAATTATTTATAGTGGGAACCAGCAGTTAATGTAATGGCTATGTCGCTGGACTCCCACATAGTCGACCGCGGTTTGCACCCTGGACCTGGTGGCTTAAAACTCACACCAGGTGCATGTGCGTGCGTGCCCAAGATCCCAAGAGGAGAATGGAGTAGAAGGGATTGCGGCGTGGCCATCCCCTCTGGGGGGTGATTTCTCGCTTTCTGTCTCTATGTCTCTCTCTGCCTGGCGAACGCACGTGCCCTATAGCAAAAACCTCTCAAAAAAAAATGTTTATAGCGAAATAATATTCCATTAATGGGTATCCCCATTTTGTTTACCCATTACTCAGCTAATGGGCATTAGGTTTGTTTCCATCTTCATGCTGTTATGAATAAAACTGCTATAAATATTTGTTTACAAGGTTTTATGTGAATATATATTTTTGAGAATCCCTTCCACTTTCAGTGTTATATAGAAATAAAAAAAGAACGAGATAAGAAAAGAAGATAGCAGAATTTGTTTCATGGTCAAAATATTTCTAAGTTTCAAAAAAAAAAATATTTCTAAGTTTCCAAGGGTCATCATGGGAGAGTTCTCTCTTCCATTCTGTAATGGCAAGGCTAGAAGACAAGCTGAATGGCCGACTCTTCGTTAGTAGAAGAGTACCCGGATAGATGCAGCCATGACCAGCAAGATCAGGCAGAGGTGCTCACCCAAGTGAGCCGTCATTTCTGTGTCGTATGACTGCGGGATGAGAGCAGCCCTCCACAGGTCTTGAGTCTCCAAGTTGCATGGGCACTCCACAAAAGTGGCTTGAGGGGCAGAATTACTCAGGGGCTAGAGACAGAGGACACCACCAGATTCAGAAGGTGTACACAGCTAAAACCAGGTTGGCAGAAATGGCAGAGACCCTTATCAAGCTTAGAGAGGCCAGATCATGTATAGAACACCTTGATCTCCATGCCAAATCTCCCTTCTGATATGTAAATTAAATGTTTACACTGAATAACATGAATGCCAATAGAACAATTAAAGACCAGTTGGGCAAGGGATTTTTGTTATGATTAGAGCAGCCAGAATAGCAAAAGGATATACATAGACATGAAAAGCAAGATATGTGGGGGAATAGGGAAAGCCTGTTTTATACAGATGATCACGTTGGGACAATAGAGTGGTTAATAAACTATTCTAAGTCTGCCTGTCTATTTTTTTAAAAAAATTTATATACATTCGATCACATGATTTAGCTTACGAAGTGAACATGTCAATTTGTGAACATTTTTCCCCAGTCCAGTTGATCAAAATATCTTTAACCGATAACACCACACCTCCCCATCCCGTTGGTGCTCTGCCTCTGTATTCCTACAAATATCCTTCTTTAGGTCCCTCTCCTCCCCATACACCACATCTGGCACTAGCCCCATCTCTTGTGTTTGTACAGCCTTAGGTCAATCAGTTTCAGTCATTGAGTGCAGACACTTGGTATATATTAAGTGGAGACACACAATGTCTCTCCTTCATAGCCTGGCTTGCTTCACTCAGCAGTAAATCTTCCATATTCTTCCACTTTCTGTCAAAAGCCAGGGTTTTTTTTTAATTTTTTAAAAAATTTTTTTATTTAGTTTTTTTTTTTTTTTATGGCTGAATAGTTTTCCATAGAGTATATGTGCCACAGTTTTTCAAAACATTCATCTGTACGGGAGTCTTTGGGTTAGTTCCATGTCGTCTCATCCTCATCAGTAGGAAATAGATCTGTGGGTTGAGAAGGAGATTGGCAAGTTTCCTTACTCTCAAAAATAGCAACTAGGGGAGTAGAATTCATGCGGGAGGTCTGAAAATTTGGTGATATTTCCAAAACATATAAATACTTTAAGTGACTATTGACTTATGATTCCTTACCAAACTTATTCTCTTGGTTGATGTTCCACTGAGTTGTAGCTGACTGAACGCAAATAACTCTCTAATCAGTGAAATCACATGAGCAGTTTGAGGTCAGTCTTGATGGGACTATGAGCACCATAGGAAACTCACACATCAAGTCTTTTTTACTCTGGAGATTGTCGTATCACCATGCCACTGCTTGAGAACATAAAAAGGAAGAGCAGTAGTTCCTTTCATTAATAAAGATATTTTCACAAAGTGGGTGTAGGCTAATTTTGAGAGACATTTTCAGATCAATTTCCATTGTGGTTGTATAGTGTTTTTAAGTTTTTTTCTTTTTTTTAAAGAAGTATTTGTTCATTTATAATAATTTTTTGTTGCTGTTGTTTTTAATTTGACCAGTTTGAGAAAGAAGGAAAATAAGAAAGCAAGGTACCCAGGTCTTGGACTCGTGCCACAATCAGCCATGTGGGAGTCCAGTGCCTTTAACCACCATACCACCTGCTGGCCCCTGTGGTTGTACACTTCATATGCTTATTGGCAAAGTACGAGACTTCCAATTGTTCCACATTCTCATCTGTCCATCTAATTTATTTGTCTATCTACCTATCATCAATTCTATTCATATGTTTTGCTATCATTCTTTCCATTTTTAACTATTCTAGTTTATAGGTAAGTAGAACCTTACTGTGACTTTAATTTTTATTTTCTCTAGTGACAAAAGAAGAGAAAGATGGCCTTTTTTTGTTTATTGCTCATCCCATATCTACCCTTTTTAAATCCTTCTTCAAGTCTTTTGGACAGTTTTTTTACTGGTTAATAGGCCGTTCAGGGTTCTATATGCAACTGATACTTTTTGTCCTTTTTCTGTCAATTGCTGAGTACTGAGGAAACCATAAACTAGAATTCTGAATTTGTGAGTATTTCTGTTCAGTTCTATTTACTTTTGCTTCATATATTCTGAAACCCTCTTATTAGGCGTACACTCATTTAAGATGCAATATTTTCTTGATGACATTTTTATCACTGTAAAATATCTGAGTGTATACTCCCTGCTCGAGTTTTCTGTGAATGTTACTGACATCGCTACTCTAGCTTTCTTAAGACTTGTATTATTCCTCATGACTGGTATTCTCTATGCTCTTAATGCATCTTTGCCTGCATATTTAATACATGCCTTTTTTGAGCACCATATATTGAATCTTGCTCTTCTGTACAGCTTGACAATGTCTTTCAGTTAAAGGGTTTATTTTGTTTACTTTTAATATAAGTTTTCTTATGAGCAGGTAGAAGCCAAACTTCCATTTATCTTCTATTAACATTATGAGCAAAATAAATTTATTATTATTATTTTCTAGCTTTCCAAAGTAATAAGAATCAGAGTAAATCACACTTTATGATATGTGGTATCCCTCAGAGCCAGGCATGACTTGCGGTGTAATCTTGGATAAATGCCCGAAGTCACCATTGCTTGGTGTCCTAATTCAGAAGAGAGGAATCACGACCTGCCCATAATTATAAACAACTAAAACATGATCCCATGCAGTAATATTTCCACAGGTGAGTGCTTTAGGTGTTTTTCCTTTTAAAGTGAAACTTTCCATGCACATGACTAACAGTCATAGAAAAACTGATGGAACTATTCTCTGGAGAGGCAATAGTTGTTCTAAGTAAATAAATTTTGTTCATATATGTATGTAAAACATGAGGTTGATGGGATCAATGCCATTGAAAATACAGCAGTGATTGACATCCGTTTTCAACTTGTCCCCCTCCTTTTGGACTTATCTTTGTTTTAAATATTACCTTTGGATTTAGTGACATTATTTATTGTACAAAACTCTGTTATTAGCAGAGTGTAGAATATGGAGGCATAGAAAAAAGAAAATAAGACAAAATGGCTCACATCCTATTACTACAATGGT
>NW_006204104.1:0-1116 GCF_000334495.1 Tupaia belangeri chinensis
TTGACACCCAGTTTACTCAGCATTATTTTTGAATAGTGAATGGTCGTAGCTGCCAGGTTGAAAATGATTTGTCCGTAAGTTTATTCCTGGGCTTTCAGTTCCATTGCCTATATGTACATTTGTCTGAATGTTAGAACCACTTTGTTTTCACTAATGTAGCTTTGTAGAATGATTTAAAATAAGGAATTGAGACCTTGCATTTTGTTCTTTCTTATACAATAGTTTTAGCTGTCCAGGATCTTTAGTTTTTTGAATTCTATATGAATTTTAGGGTGTATATTTCTAATTGGTTGTCAGGAAAGTCATGATGCATTTTTGTGTAGAAAAACAGAAAAATATGTCATAATGTTCCATTCCAGATATTTGTACCAAATAACATTGTTGGAATGTAAATAGCAACTTTAATCAATCTATACATTAGTTTGGAAAGTACTGACAATTTAACCATACTTTTTTTTTTTTTTTTTTAGTTTTGCTAAAGATGCATGCACATATTACAGAGACAGACAAGGGAAAAGTGAGAAATCACCTAACAGAGGGGATGGCCTTGCTGCAATCCCTTCTTTAGCCTTATCTCAGGATTTGGGACATGCATGCCATATGTCCAGCGTGATTTTCAAGCAGCCGGACTTAAGATTTGAACCACCGACTGAGCCATGTGGGATCTCTTGTCTTAACCTCCACACCAGCTGCTGGCTCACCCATTTTTATTCTTCGAGTCTTGGAGCATTTGTTTGACACTGAAAGTAGTCAGATTACCCTGGACAGCGCCTTCCCCACTCCTGGACAATGCCTCCAACCCCCCCAGTGCCTCCTTCCCCTCCTAGTGGGGAGGGTGTACCCGTAGGGCACTGGGCCAATGTTCCACATTGGACTGATGTTCCGCACAGCGCCCCGTGCGTGTGTGTGTGCATGGGCGGTTCATAGAGCACATCTGGAGAAGCGGCGCCATTCCCCCACCTGCGCTGCCGGGGAGCGTGAAACCTAGGTCCAGCTAGACCTGGCTCCCAACAAGTAGTCCAGGGAGAATCACCACGTGTCCTGTTGTGTTTCCTCATCCTCACCACGAGTAGCTTGACGTTAAGTGATATTTAGGCATCACGCCTTTCTGGTGTG
>NW_006204104.1:1280-4543 GCF_000334495.1 Tupaia belangeri chinensis
CAATCCCTTCTCCTCCATTCTCCTCTTGGGATCTTGGGCACGCACACACACGTGCCTGGTGTGAGTTTAAGCCACCATGTCCAGGAATCAAACCGCGGTCAACTACGTGGGAGGCCAGTGACATAGCCATTACGCCAACTGCTGGTCCGCATAACCATAGTTTTGATACTGTCCATGTTTGCATATGAAGCTGCTTCATACTTCCAACTGGTTAGTAGTCCATCTACTGCATTATAAATTCCCCTTTCATTGAATACCAGGTTGCTGCCAATACTTTGCTCCCAGTGAGTACCTTCTCATACACATTTCTTCTTGGACTTACAGTGTGGTAGGTGCACACACACTGAATTTCTTTGTGTACTAGGGGGACTTTTCTTCAGATGACAGAACTTGTTTAAGTACCTAGCTGTGAATCAGGAAGTGATGGTTAGTTTTGGGCATCAACTGGACTGGACTAGGGGGCACATAGGAAAAGCATAACTCTGGGTGCATTCCTGGGTATATTTCTAGAGGGATTAACATGGAATTTGAGTAGGTTAGATGTGGAAGATCCAATTTCATTGTCAGTGAGTGTTATGCAATCAAGAAGGTGCCCAGAAAGAATAAATGCAGAAGACAAATGGATCTTTTAGAGACACAGAAAGATAGATTTCCGTTGCCTCAGACATCAGAACTCACTTGCCTTTGGACTCCAGGATTTATACCAGTGGACCCTGAAGTTCTGTCTTTCAACACCAGACTGTGAGTTACATCATAGGCTTCCCTACCTCTGAGGCCTTTGGACTTGGACTGACCCACACTAGCAGAATTCTAGAAGGTGCAGCTAGAGGTGGTCTGTCATGGGACTTCTCAGCTCTCATAGTCACGTGAGATGATTCCTCCAATAAATCCTCTCTTATATATCTATACATGTCCTGTTCATTCTGTCTCCTTATAGAATGCTAACTGATACAGAGAATTTGTGATTCCCTATATTCTCACTGATATTCTTTAAATGTTTTATTATCACTTTCATTTTCTGTACCCTCAATTGCTTCATACTTCGTTTAGAACTAAGGCTGAGTTTTAAAGGGTTCATAAGAACCCACATTTTAAATTTTTACTTCCTGCTCTGTGTCAGTCCTCAGATCCCATCTCTAACATTGTAAACACACTTCCTATCTCTTTTTCCACTCTGTAGTGGGGGGCAGAGGAGGGGTGTTGCATGGGGTTGTCCTTTTTGAGTGTCCCTGGAGTAATCTGGGTCACTTTTCAGATGCTGGGGTCCCAGAGGTGGTGTCACTCTTTTTCTCAGTGCGACTCCCTTGAGTCGCCCCTCTTGCTCATATGTGTTACTTGAGGAAGTCGAGGCAGTATTGTTTTATTGGGGTATCAAGGCAGTAAGAGAAGAAAAGTGGCTGGGCCCCCCTTCTCCTCTCAGAACATGTTGTGAGTCCTCCACTTTAGGCTCCTCTCCTGGAGGAAGCTGAATGCTAGCTCTTTCTCCTCGCCCGGGGATGCTGGCCATGTGATCCATCGTCGTGGGTGGGTCTGGCTCCGGTGTCCATGTCGCTGCCCTTGTCCACAAGGCGGGGTTCCATGTCCCCTTGCTCCCATCTCTCCCTGAAGTGGGAGGGTTACACTTTCAGACCAGAGGACGTCGACCCCGACCAGGACCGGGAATGATGCCTCACACTCTCGTTCATACTGCAGATTCCCACCCACTTCTTAGGCGTCCCTTGAGGCTCCCCCCTCGGTGGGTAGCTTAGATGAGAGATGACCTGCCCTTGTTCATTGCTAGGGACCTGAGAGGGCTGCCTTGGTGTGCAGTACTCCCTCCAGCTGCCGCCCCACCTTTCCATGCACAGTAGCCTCCAAAGTGACAGTCCGATCTGCCCTCTGTGCCTGCCAGCGGGAACGCACACGATGTGAGCGGGACACTTCACTTGCTTTTCTTATTTTTTAGGAGATTTTTGCTATGGGGCATGTGCATTTGCCAGGGAGACACAGAGACAGAGGGACAGAAAGTGAGAAATCACCCCCAGGGGAGGTGGCCATGCCACAATCCCTTTTCCTCTTGGGATTTTGAGCATGTACATGAGTGAGTTTTAAGCCTCCAAGCCCAGGACAGGAACCGCGGTCGACGACCTGGGATTCTAGCGATGTAGCCATTACGCATCGACTGGTCCCAGGACGCTTTTACTTTTTACCCTTACATTTACTCCCACGGAGCGGAACCCAATGGTCGGATGGACGTGGAGAACGAGGAAGGTAGGCGACGGTGTCTGTGGTATCGGTGAGTCCTCCTGGGCCTCTGCAGTGGGGCCGGGCATGAGGGAGGATCGAGGGTTGGCCACCAAGGCTTCTGCCGGGCAGTCTGGGGACGGGACTGCCATGTGAGTGCATGACGGCAGGACCCCTGTGCTGCCCCAGGGGCAGTGCCACTGGGCCTTGGGCCTCCTCGGGATCCCTCCCCATGAATGGGTGCCAGGTCGCTGGAAGGCTGCTGTGGGGGTCCTTGCGAAGGCTGCTCTGCTGCATGACGGAGGCACCCCTGTGCTCTTCCTGGGGCTCTATCTCCCCCACGGCATCCAGTGCTTTTCCTATCCGGACCTCCGCCCTCCTTGGGTCCCCATGCGCCTCCCAGCCTACCCAGGTCGCCTGCGGCGCCTGCCATATCCCTGACTGACGTGGCCCTCGCCATGTGGGAGTTGCTCTGGTTGGCTGCTGCAGCCAGTAGGGGGACAGCAGGCAACAGACCTTTGGACCTGGTGGGGTTTAAGGCATGGCAGGCTCCCTAGAGCCCATGAGGAGCAGTGGGCATGTCAGGACGTTCCAAGGAGGGTGTGCCAGACCTGCCGGGGTGTATGGGTCTAGCCCCATGGGAGTGCCCAAGGCCTCCATCTGGGGTCTCGAGGCTGTGCCGTGGGTCCCACCTTCGCGCTTTTCGAAGAAAGCCTCCCCGAGGTGTGATCCGTGAACCGCGTCCCACGGGCTCTTGTGGTGGCCCGCAGCCCTCCTTCCTCACAGATTTCAGCGCCTTTGCCCCTGCTGACCTCTTAACCTTGCCATCAGAGTCCTTTCAGCACCGCATGGGTGCAGTCCTCCCTGGGGTCCGCGTGTCCTGTCCCCATGGTGGGGTGTGGCCCTTGTGGGCTCGCCAAGGGCCCACGTATCCTCGTGTCGTCCTCCAGCCGTGGTGGTGCGTGTTGGTTTTTTAAAAAATGATTAAAATAATAATTATAATATTAACAATCAGTAAAAACAATGAAAAGATATTTGAT
>NW_006204105.1:0-8413 GCF_000334495.1 Tupaia belangeri chinensis
CTCTCTCTGTCTTTTTGGCAAGGGCATGCGTCCTATAGCAAAAACTTCTAATAAAAAATGATAATGAATATGCTAATTACCCTGATTTGATCATTATACATTGTATTCATGTGCTTGTGGAGAGGCCTAAAAACATTTGACCTTTAGACACATGTTTTTAGACTGGCTGCTCCCCACACGTACTGAAAAGTCTCACTATACCCCATAAGTAAGTACAATTAATGTCTAAATGGAAAGAGATGGAAAGAAAGAAGGAAAGAAGGAAAGGGAGAAAGGAAGGGAGAGAGAGAGAGAAGTTGTTGATGACTAAAGCCTTGATTCTCCTTTGGCCTATTAATTTTTTTTTTTTTACCTGTACCAAAATTGAGATTTTAAAAAAAGACAGTGTCAAAGCTAAGTCTCTAAAGCTCAGATATTCCTCTAGCAACATGAGTTTTTTCACATATGAAGGAGAAGCATTGAAATGTGTCCCGGCCCGCAGGACAGTTGAACAGTTACCTGAGGGAGGGAGTGAGAAGAGGGACAGTTACACAGAGTGGAGACAAGACGAGGTGTTGATCAAGTCTTGTTTATTGAGGAAGAATGGCGAGCTTATATACAGGCTGGTGGGTATTCATTGGTTGCCTGAAATGCAAATGAGGTATTGCAGATGGACCAATCATTGGTGCCCCGGAAATTGCCCTAAATGCAAATGAGGGATTCTGGCTCAACCAATCGGCGAGTGTCCTGCTTGTTGACCAATCAGCTTGAAGATTCAGAGGGAGCCCATCAGGAATCTGATATGGCTTTCCAGTGATGGTTAGAACCGTCACTGTTATTGTTTGCTCAACGGGGAAGTGAAACCCAAAAGTTTCCTAAGATGGTGGATAGCTCTTAAGATGGCTCCTGTGTCATTCCCTTAATGCAGCACCCTCCACATGTCCCCCTTTTTTATTTTGAAAAGGGAGGAGAAAAGCCTGGGGGAATTGTGCTTGTCTTAGGTTGGAGTTGTTTTGTGAGCCACAGGTCCTTCCTTACCCACCATTGGATAATCCCATTGCGATGATGGGTTTCGTTTCTTAGGTGGAAGGACCATACAGCCATTGGGCTCAGACTCTCTTACCCGTCTTTGGCTAACCGATTCAGTGCCTCAGGCAGGAGCACAGTCTAGGCTCCACGGTCCTCCATGTCCAGTTTATGGTAGTGGACTTGGATAGGCTGCATTTTTATTGAATCGATTTGTTGTTTAAGGAATGCCATGAGCTTATTGAAAAGGACAGGCCCCAAAGAGCAAACAATCAAAAGGCCAAAAAGAGGACCAAGTAAGGGGAGCAGAAATGGGAGAAGTCCGTTTCACGTGGTCCATAAGGGGTTTTCGGAGAGTTGTTTTCTGCGGTTAAGATTTTCTTGTAGTTTATTCAGCTTGTCACGTACTATGCCGGACTTGTTGGCATAAAAGCAGCAGTGTTCTTGTAAAACAAGACAAAGATCCCCCCTGTTCTGCGAAGAGGAGGTCTTGTTTCTTAATCAGAGATTATAACTGGAGGAAAAGGTGTGTGGCCTGAGAAACTTGTTTAATTTGTGCCTGAGAAACTTGTTTAATTTTTGCCACAGTTTCTAGAAGTGGTACAGACATGGCAATATAAGCGCTGTCAGTCCACAAGTTTAAGGGCATGTCAGGAAAAGCAGAAAAAATTGCAATGACTGCCTGCAGAATAGCCAATTGATTTGATTTTTAGTATATGGCTGAATGATCATATCAGGGTCCTTACCAACGTAAGTTACACTTAAGTTTCATGCCAAAATGATAATATCAGCCACTGCCTGATAATAAGGGTATATGACTTTTGTAGGAGAGGACGGAAGGTGAATCCACATAATTGGTGTCGATTACCAGAACACAGCCGTGGGTGTGATTGTGGTACAACAAATGATAAGGAGTAACGGCTGTTTGTAATTTTTGGCTGTAACAAATTGAGAAGTGCCTGACGGCCTTCCTCTGTAAGCATTCGAGGGGATCTAGGATTGGGGTCTCCCTGTAGAATATTGAACAAGGGTTTAAGTTGGCCTGTGGTTAGTTTAAGGTATGGGCGGATCCAATTGATATCACCCAATAACTTTTGAAAGTCATTCAAGGTTTTTAAATTGTGAAGTTTGAACTGTATTTTATGAGTAATGATTTTTTTGGCCAGAAAGATGATGTCCTAAGTAAGTATATGGGTCTTTTTAAATTTCTATGGTATCTTTACTATCTGTTTGAGTTTTATTTCTTTGCATAATTTGTTCTCCCTTTGCGACAACTGCCACAATTTTAGGGTCAGTTGGCCAGAACCTAATGATCTCATCTATTAGGTTCCAATAAGAGAAGGTTATTATTGGGAGCTTTTCCAGTTCAAAGGTGACGTAGTAATCTTTTAAAGCATCACCTACCCTCTTCCACCTTTGTTCATCAATGGTACCTTCTTGGGGAAACCAGGGGCACACATCTTTTAGAAGATCAAAAAAGGAAAGTAACTGTTTAATCTTAATTTTAACCCCACGTGTCTTAAGGATTTTATTAAGCCCATGAACAAATAACTCATGTTTACTCATTTCTTGTCCCATAATCACCCTTATTACTTATGAGTAAGCAACCTTTGTTACTTACCGGGACGATTCTCTGCCGTCACCTTCTGGACGATTCTCTGCCATTCTCTTCTGTTTTCTGCCACGGCTTTCTGTATTCCGGTGCTCTTCACTGGATCCCTCGTACTCAGGTCCCTGTTTGGCCATGTGTCCCGGAAATTGCCCTAAATGCAAATGAGGGATTCTGGCTCAACCAATCGGTGAGTGTCCTGCATGGTGACCAATCAGCATGAGGATTCAGAGGGAGTCAATGAGGAGTCCGATATGGCTTTCTGGGGATTGTTAGAACCATCACTGTTATTGTTTGCTCAATGGGGAAGTGAAACCCAGTTTCTTAAGATGGAAGATAGCTCTTAAGATGGCTCCCATGTCGTTCACTTAATGCAGCGCTCTCCACAGAAATGGTTCTTATTAAAGATATTAGAATCATTAGCCATCAGGGAAATGCAAATAAAAATCTCATTTGATATAGTACTTCACACATACTAAGATGACTATAATTAAAAGGACCTATAATAATAAGTGTTGGTGAGGACCTGAAGAAATTATAAACCTCTTTCATTTCTCTTAGCAATGTAAAATGGTGTCAGTTTTAAAAACAGTTTGGCAGTACTTCAAAAAGTTAAGCAGAGTTACCATAAGAGCAGAGTTACCATAAGATACAGCGCTTGTAGCCATAAGATAAATTAAAATATATATCCACCAGTAATTTGCACATAAATGTTCATTATTCATAATAGCCAAAAAGAAAAGTGACCAAATATCTACCTCATAATAAATGAAATGTCATATTCCATTAAATAGAAACTATGTAGCCATAGGAAGGTTTAAAGTACTGATACTTTTTTTTTTTTTTGAGAGAGAGAGAGGTTTTTGCTATAGGGCGCATGCACTCACCAGACAGACAGAGAGAGACAGAGAGAGAGAAAGTGAGAAATCACCCCCCAGGGGGGATGGCCACGCTGCAATCCGTTCTCCTCCATTCTCCTCTCGGGATCCTGGGCACGCACCCACACATACCCAGTGTGAGTTTTAAGCCACCGGGTCCGGGACGCGAACCGCGGTCAACTACATGGTAGTCCAGCGACATAGCCATTATGCTAACTGCTGGTCCCAAGTATTGATACTTTCTATAATATGAATGAACCTTAAAAACACATCCTGGGACCAGCAGATGGTGTAACGGTTATGTTTCTGGACTCCCACATGGTCGACTGAGGTTTGAGTCCTAGACCCGGCAGCTTCACACTCATGCCAGGCACATGTGTGTGTGTCCCCAGAATCCCGAGAGGAGAATGGAGGAGAAGGGATTGCAGAGTAGCCATCCCCCTGAGGGGGGGGGTGGTGATTTCTTACTTTCTGTCTCTCTGTCTCTCTGAAGAGCTCATGCACCCTATAAAAAAAATCTCTTATACACACACACACACACACACACACACACACAGAGATATATCCTAAGTGCAAGAAGTCAGACACAAAAGACGAATATTATATTTTTGCAGTTATATGAAACATCCAGAATAGGACTAACCAGAGACTCAGAAAGCAAATCCTTTTGGTCTTTTTTTATCTGATGTGAAGAAGAAGCATAGAAATGGTGCTCAGTAAAGATTTTAGAATTGTTAGCCATTAGCAAAATACACAAATAAAAACTTGATATAGTACTTCACATGCTAGGATACAGTGGCTGTCTTGGACAGTAAGATTTGGGGGATGTGAGGGAGCGATTGCTGTGAGTACGGGGCTTTTAGAGAAGGGGGTAATGAGAATGTTCTCAAATATCAGTGGGTCGGAGCACCCAGAGCATGTGGCATAATGATGTGTGAACACTCTGCACAGGGGTCATTGTTGGCATCGCAGTGGTCAAGAGCACTGTTACAATTGAAGCTGAAATGTTTATGGTTTCTACACTTAAGAATTTTCCAGAATGAAAAAGTGATCTAGGTGCTAATCTTACTAGAGATTCCATGTTTTCCAGCCAGTTTCTTCAGTTCTCCTTTGACTTCCTTATTTCTCAGGCTGTAGATGATGGGGTTCAACATGGGGGTCACAATACAGAAGAGCACAGAGACCAGGATGTCCATATCGAGGTTGTAGCCTACATCAGGTCTGTCATAGTTGAAGTTGGCTGTTCCAAAGAAGACCACCACCACAGTGAGGTGGGATGCACAGGTAGAGAAGGCCTTGCTCCGGCCCTGAGCAGAGGGAATCTTCAGGATGGCAGAGATGATGAGAATGTAGGACACTGCAGTAAACAGGCAGGGGCTCAGGCCAATGGTGGCGCTGGCCACGTGGAGCACAGACTCGTTGACAGAGGTGTCTGAGCAGGAGAGCTTCAGGAGTAAGGGGACGTCACAGAGAAAGTGGCTGATCTGGTTGGGCCCACACAGACTGAGTGTGGCTGTCAGCCCTGTGTGTGTCATAGAATTCACCAGCCCACACAGCCAGGACCCAGCCACCAAGTACGCACACACTGTCACGCTCATGAGAACCGGATATTGAAGAGGGCGACAGATGGCTACATAGCGATCATAAGCCATAGCAGCCAATAAGACACATTCAGTGCCAGCGCATGTCACAAAGAAAAAGACCTGGGAAAGGCAGCCCTCGTAGGAGATGGTCTTCTTCTCCCGGAAGAAGTTCACCAGCATGACGGGAACGGTGGTAGATGTGTAGCAGATGTCCAAGAAGCTCAAGTTGCTGAGGAAGTAATACATTGGCGTGTGAAGAGCAGGACTGACCCTGGTGGCTGTGATTATGAGCATGTTTCCCAGCAGAGTTGTCAGGTAAATGACCAGGAAGATCAAAAAGAACAAGGCCTGTAGGTTGGAATGGTTGGAAAATCCCAGGAGGATGAATTCAGTGACATAGGTTTGATTGTTCATTTCAAATGATGTCACAGCTACAAAACAGAGAAAAAAGTAATCATAGCAAGAATATACTGAGACCACCTGAAATGTGTTTGTGAACTGGTAAGGCCATGACAAATAATGTTGGACAGAGAGCAGCCTGGGCAGGAGGGACCTGTAGGACTGACCTCAGGGAGACTGTGACTTCTCACTCAGACCCAGCCAGTGCAGGCCTACGGACCTCCAAAAGATCTGTATGGCTGTTGGTTGTTGACAATAAATGGAGATTTGGTTAAAACCAACGAAAAGTCATTAACCCTTGCATTAGTATGAACTTATCTCTTACTTTCTCAATCACGTCTCCCTCCTAATGTTGCCCCCATTTTTTGATCAATAGCTATTTTTTTCTATGAAATATATTTTTGCTGCAAAAAATTATGAAAATGCAGAGGGCCAGCCCCAAAGCACAGTGATTGGGTGCAGTGCAAAGGGATTGAATCTTTCATGGCTGACTATGGTTCGGGTCCCAACCTTGGTGGTTCGAGGAGCACTCCTGTGTGTGTGCATGCTTGTTCAAGGTCCTGATGGGATAAGGAGTGGAGGAGAAGGGATTGTGGTACGACAATGACCCAATGGGGGGTGTTTTCTCTCTCTCACTCTGTCAAGCACATGTGTTCTTTGGCAAAATCAATTAAAGAAAAAGAAAGAGAGAGAGACAGAGACAGAGAAAAGAAAAAAGAGAGAAAGAAAGAAAAAAGAAACAAGAAGGAAAAAAAGAAAATGCAGAAAGCTATAAAGAATTCAGTCATCTGCAGAATCAGTGCTACCTTTCACCATATGCCTCTGTCATAGCTTCCCCACCCCGTCATTTTACATAAATTTTGATCTCTCTTGTAGTTTTAAAACATTAGGAGGGCCAGGAGGTGGTGTAATCTTCAGGTGCTGGACTGCCACATGGTCGACCACAATTCAAGTTCCGGACCCAGTGACTTACAAAATCACGCTGAGTGTGTGTGCATGCATGCCCAAACTCCTGAGAGGAGGGATTGAGGTGTGGTCTTCCTCCCGGGGGGCGGGGGGGGATTTCTCACTTTCCTTTTCTCTATGTCTGTCTGTCTCTTTCTTGGTGAATGTACTTGCCCTATAGCAAAAATCCAAAATAATAATAATAATAATAATAATTAGGGGGACAATTTTCCAGACCAGAAATGAAGAACTGTCTTTCTTCACAACTTGAATGATCCTATTTATAGAAACACCAACTAATTCACTAGAAAGCTACCAGAATTAATGAACAAATTCCAAATAAACAAATTCAGCAAAGTTGAATGCAAAAAAATCAGGTATCTTTCTATACACTAGCAGTGATGATCCCAAAAGAAATTAAGAAATCAATTCCATTTACAACATACTTAAAATAATGAAGTACTTAAAGAAAATCTTACTAGTAGGTGAAAGACTTGTACACTGAAAACTACAAAACATTGCTGAAAGAAATTAAAGATAATCTAAATAAGTGGAAAGGTATCCTATTGTTCATACATACAAAGACAACATTGTTAAGATGTCAATACTACTCTAAGTAGTACAGAGACAGTGCAGTCCCCGTCAAATTCCAGCACCCTTTTTGACAGAAATGGGAAAGCCCATTTTCAAATTTATATGGCATTAGAAGGGTTCTTGAATAGCTCAAACAATCTTGAAAGACAAGAATCAAGTAGAGGGGACTCATACCTCCTGCTTCCACCTCCTCTTCCCATTTTTTGTTTGTTTTTTAGATATTTTTGCTATAGGGCACATGAGCTTCCTGGAGAGACAGAAAGCGAAAAATCACCCCACAGGGAGGTTGGCCACTCCACAATCTCTTCTCCATTCTCCTCTTAGGATTTTAGGCCCCCATGCCCATGGACCCAGTGTGAGTTTCAAGCCACCAGATCAAAGACTCGAAATGCAGTTGCCCATATGGGAGTCCAGTACCTTAACCACTATGCCATCTGCCCCTGAACCAGCTTCTTATGGCAGGCCAGGAATTGAATCTAGGTCTGCAATATGGCTTCTGCCTGCCATGTAACAGCATCAGAAGCATATACTAACATGGCAGGGCCCTTTGTCTTTTTACTGTAGTGTTTTGTCATTTACATTTTCTATATTGCTGACATGATTAAGCCTAGTATTTTTCCATTAATTTTCCATTTGTCCCATTTGACCTTCTTTTGAATTGAGATTTATTATTATTATTATCATTCCATTTTATCTCCTCTATGGGTTTTTGGATATATTTCTTATATTATTTTTTAGTGCTTATTCTGTGTATTATTTATGCATCATCTATGTAATATAGTCTAACATAATTTTTTAGAGAGAGATTTTTGCTACAGGGCACATACACTTGCCAGAGAGACAGAGAGAGACAGAGAGACAAAAGAGGAAGAAATGAATCCCTCTGCCAGGTGGGATGACCATGCTGCAATCCCTTCTCCCTTTTGGGATTTTGGACACACACACACATACACATACCCAGCATGAGTTTTAAGCTGCCAGGTCTGGGACCCAAACTGTGGTTGGCCATGTGGGAATCCAGCAATGTAACCATTACACCATCTGCTGATCCTTTCTACCATTATTATTAAGGAACAATGCAAAAACATTACAAAATACTCTTCCACTTTTTTCTCCCCCCTTCCCTTAGTACTGGTATTATTACATGTTTCATTTCTATGTTACAAGCTCTCCAATATATTGCTATTACTTTTGCTTTGAACAGTGATAACTTTAAAACATTTTGAAAGATTGGCCAGCAGGTGGCATGGTGGTTAAGGTGCTGGACTCCCACATGGATGACCATGATTCAAATCCCAGACCTGGTGGCTTGCCTTCTCACTTTCTTTCTCTCTCTCTTCCTCTCCGTGTCTGCCTCTCTCTGGTGAATATATGTGTACTATAGCAAACAAAATAATAAT
>NW_006204105.1:8426-14213 GCF_000334495.1 Tupaia belangeri chinensis
AATAATAATAAATTAATTAATTAAAAGCATTTTTAAAAGCTATATTGAGTGGTCAGAAAAGTCCTATGACCCAGCATTATTATTATATTTGCCCTAATGTTTATTCTCTTGGATTGAATAAAAATTTTATTTCATTTCAGATATGGACTCTTTTTTTCAATTTTCATTTTAGACATGGAAATATATATATATTTTATATATGATCAGTTATTTAATTAGGTTCCTGGCAAAAAAATTAGAACACCAATTTGTGAGGATAGACTCCATTTGTAAGGGCTAGCACGGATAGCAGGTAGCCCTAGAGGTGAAGAACAGCTTTGATTATTGGTAAAATTTGCAAGTCCACAGCTTTCTGATCAATCTTGCACTGCTCTGAAATCTTGTATTTCTCCTTCTCTGAGTCAAAGATCTCACTTTCCTGGTGTCTGGGCTTCTGTAGTTTCTTTTTCTTGAAGTACGCATCGGTAAGGTGCTTTGGGATTTTTACTTTGCTAGTATCAATTTTCGTGGAGGTGGCAATGACAAATTTCTGGTGTGTTCTACACAGTGAAAGTTGATTGAGAACCAGCAGTCCAGTTACAAGTAGGAAGCCACTGCTCAGCTGCTTCAGGAAAACCACTCTCTTGCTTTTGTGAAGTCCAGTGAGGATGATCAGAATGGTCCCAGGAGTGATGCTGGCTCACAGCTCTCTCACATGCTGACTAAAGGGTTTTTTGTCATGGCTCAACAGCTTTCTAGGCACATCTTCAGTAGGATAATACCTAGGTATTCTGGGCAGCTTAACCACCCAGGTACCACCATTCTTGTCTCCACCAACTGGTTTTGTGACAGTTGCAAGAAAGTTCTCTTTCTTTTTCTTTTCTATCTTGGATTTAGTGGTCAAGTAGTTCCTCTTGTTCATGGCCTTCCTGGAATACATGGCAGACCAGGAGTATCTGCCGATGCCCCGGACTAGGATGGGATTTCAGCTGCAATGGGCCTTCCCCTTGGGCTTTTTAGCCTTGGGGTCACCCTTTTACACCTTGCCACTGGCATCAGCCTTCTTGGCTTCAGGTTTTTTTTTCTCCTTAGTATCCTGCTTTGCAACTTTTTCGCCTGCCATCTTGTATTAGTGGGAAAGAGCTAGACATGGAAATATTAAGCGAAGAGAGATTAAGTAATTTACCCAAGTTCACACAACCAAGGGATGGCAGACATGTGCTTCGATCTCAAAAAATCTAGCTTTAGAGTTCATAGCTTAGTCAATGTAAGATACTGGTTTCTATGCCGTGCAAAGGAGAAGTTACCATGCAGCACGTGAAAGTTAAGCTTAGGGCTCTCCTTTGCAACGGCCCCTTCTAAGGTCTTGGGTGCTACCCTAGAAATATGCTCACATAAGTGTGTTTCAAGAAAATTTACAAAAGTAGGATGTATTTACATTTTTAAAAAAAGAAATTTCTAAATTACGTTTCAGGATGACACAAGCCTGGTCTTCCTCTTGAAGCTAGAAAGAATATAAACTCAATCTGATAGATCGGCTCTTCACTGTTATTTCCTTTGTTGTGCAAAAGTGTCTATCAATAACTAGACAAGGAATATGTGGTATATATACATCATTCAGCCATAAATAAGGTGGGAATGCTGCCATTTATAGAAACATGGAGGCATCTGGAAGACATTATGTTAAATGAAGTGAGTCAGGCACAGAAAGATAAATACCCTATGATCTCTCTTACAAGTGGAATCTAAGAGAGTTGACTTCATAGAACTAGAAAGTAGAATAGTGGATACCAGAGAACAGGGTGGGAAAGGGAAGCAGGAGATGAGGAGCAGGTCGAAAACTGACATAATGATATAGTTAGACAGGAGGAAAAAGTTTAATGTTTTATTACTCAGTATGGTGACTATATTAAGTGATAGCATATATTCTAAATAGCCTAAAAGATTTTGAATGTGATCACCACAAAGAAATGATAAATATGTGAGGAAATGGACACGCTGACTCTCCTGATTTGATCATTGTACCATGTGTACATGTATCTAAACATCACATTGTATGCCCTAGTTACGTACTGTTCAGTAAAACAAAAGGAGGGGGCTAGAAACATTTTGTGTTTAGAGAGATCACTGCTCTCAGTGGGATAGGATCCTAGGATATGGTTCCTGATTTAATGTTGATTGGATAAAGTTCACAGAGGCTGCCCTTCAGGCTGCAGACCAAGGGTATGGATTAAACAAATTCAATAAATGCTCTTGTTCTTTCAGTACTTAAAGGATATGAATTTAGGGGACATTTAAAGCCAATTGGGGGGCAGCAGATGGCATAGCGGTTATGTTGCTGAACTCCCACATGGCCAACTGAGGTTCAAGTCCCATACCCAATGGCATCAAAATCAAGCCAGGTGTATGTGTGTGCATGCTCAAGATCCCAGGAGGAGAATGGAGAAGAAGAGACTGCAGTATGGCCATCCCTCCAGGGCGGTGATTTCTTATTTTTCCTCTCACTGTCTCTGTCTCTGTTTCTTTCTCGCTTACAAGCACACATATCCTAAGGTAAAAACCTCTAAAAAAGAAGAAGAAAAAAAGCTAATTAGGTACTATATATCTGCTGGGTTCCTAACAAGAATTTTTGCTATAATTGGTAACTTATAAAAGAGAAAAATAAGTAGGGTTCATCTTTATTTTATCATTAATGAGAATGATTTATTCTATAAAAATGGATGTATTTATCTCATAAAAGTCTCCACCAACTGGTTTTGTGACAGTTGCAAGAAAGTTCTCTTTCTTTTTCTTTTCTATCTTGGATTTAGTGGTCAAGTAGTTCCTCTTGTTCATGGCCTTCCTGGAAT
This sequence comes from Tupaia belangeri chinensis, assembly GCF_000334495.1. NCBI lineage: Eukaryota > Metazoa > Chordata > Mammalia > Scandentia > Tupaiidae > Tupaia > Tupaia belangeri. The sequence continues at coordinate 11,255 of NW_006204105.1, forward strand.
ACATGGCAGACCAGGAGTATCTGCCGATGCCCCGGACTAGGATGGGATTTCAGCTGCAATGGGCCTTCCCCTTGGGCTTTTTAGCCTTGGGGTCACCCTTTTACACCTTGCCACTGGCATCAGCCTTCTTGGCTTCAGGTTTTTTTTTCTCCTTAGTATCCTGCTTTGCAACTTTTTCGCCTGCCATCTTGTATTAGTGGGAAAGAGCTAGACATGGAAATATTAAGCGAAGAGAGATTAAGTAATTTACCCAAGTTCACACAACCAAGGGATGGCAGACATGTGCTTCGATCTCAAAAAATCTAGCTTTAGAGTTCATAGCTTAGTCAATGTAAGATACTGGTTTCTATGCCGTGCAAAGGAGAAGTTACCATGCAGCACGTGAAAGTTAAGCTTAGGGCTCTCCTTTGCAACGGCCCCTTCTAAGGTCTTGGGTGCTACCCTAGAAATATGCTCACATAAGTGTGTTTCAAGAAAATTTACAAAAGTAGGATGTATTTACATTTTTAAAAAAAGAAATTTCTAAATTACGTTTCAGGATGACACAAGCCTGGTCTTCCTCTTGAAGCTAGAAAGAATATAAACTCAATCTGATAGATCGGCTCTTCACTGTTATTTCCTTTGTTGTGCAAAAGTGTCTATCAATAACTAGACAAGGAATATGTGGTATATATACATCATTCAGCCATAAATAAGGTGGGAATGCTGCCATTTATAGAAACATGGAGGCATCTGGAAGACATTATGTTAAATGAAGTGAGTCAGGCACAGAAAGATAAATACCCTATGATCTCACTTACGTGTGGAATCTAAGAGAGTTGACTTCATAGAACTAGAAAGTAGAATAGTGGATACCAGAGAACAGGGTGGGAAAGGGAAGCAGGAGATGAGGAGCAGGTCGAAAACTGACATAATGATATAGTTAGACAGGAGGAAAAAGTTTAATGTTTTATTACTCAGTATGGTGACTATATTAAGTGATAGCATATATTCTAAATAGCCTAAAAGATTTTGAATGTGATCACCACAAAGAAATGATAAATATGTGAGGAAATGGACACGCTGACTCTCCTGATTTGATCATTGTACCATGTGTACAAGAATCTAAACATCACATTGTATGCCCTAGTTACGTACTGTTCAGTAAAACAAAAGGAGGGGGCTAGAAACATTTTGTGTTTAGAGAGATCACTGCTCTCAGTGGGATAGGATCCTAGGATATGGTTCCTGATTTAATGTTGATTGGATAAAGTTCACAGAGGCTGCCCTTCAGGCTGCAGACCAAGGGTATGGATTAAACAAATTCAATAAATGCTCTTGTTCTTTCAGTACTTAAAGGATATGAATTTAGGGGACATTTAAAGCCAATTGGGGGGCAGCAGATGGCATAGCGGTTATGTTGCTGAACTCCCACATGGCCAACTGAGGTTCAAGTCCCATACCCAATGGCATCAAAATCAAGCCAGGTGTATGTGTGTGCATGCTCAAGATCCCAGGAGGAGAATGGAGAAGAAGAGACTGCAGTATGGCCATCCCTCCAGGGCGGTGATTTCTTATTTTTCCTCTCACTGTCTCTGTCTCTGTTTCTTTCTCGCTTACAAGCACACATATCCTAAGGTAAAAACCTCTAAAAAAGAAGAAGAAAAAAAGCTAATTAGGTACTATATATCTGCTGGGTTCCTAACAAGAATTTTTGCTATAATTGGTAACTTATAAAAGAGAAAAATAAGTAGGGTTCATCTTTATTTTATCATTAATGAGAATGATTTATTCTATAAAAATGGATGTATTTATCTCATAAAAGGAACACACCCAAAATATATACATAATGCCTATGCCTATAGGGGCCAGCAGGTGGCATAGTGGTTAAGGTGCTGGACTCCCACATTTCTAATCGTGGTTCTAGTCCCAGACATGGTAGTTTGCTTTCTCACTTTCTCTCTCTCTCTGTCTCTGCTCAAATTAAGAAATGATAATAAATAAACAATTATTTTGAAAAGTCTATAAATTAACAAATCAATAATAAACACAAAAAGAAAAAATAGCTAATTGAAAATTGTAAAGAGATGTGAACATCCACATCTCACAGACACACACAAATATATATATATATATATATATATATATAGAGAGAGAGAGAGAGAGAGAGAGAGCGAGCATATGTGCTGCTGAAACAAGTACAAGACTATACCTAAATCAGCAATAACTTAGGGAAACATGCATCAATGTTAGGTAAATACAAATTAAACCAATGTGAGGTAGGAGTGGCTAGTTAGGTAATCTTGCCTTATCCCTGATCTTAGAGGGAAAACTTTCAGTATTTCGCCATTTTATTAATTGTAAGGTTTTGTTTAGTTGCCTTTTAAAGGTTAAGGATGTTACCGAATATCAATACTTTACAGAGAATGTTTCCGTGAATAGATAATAAATGTTTTTGAATGATGTTTCTGCATCTTTTGAGATGGATTTCATTACAGTCATACTTACGGGATTCCAGTCATGATGTTAAGGGTACACTAGCTCTCAGATACTCTTGGGGTATTTTCATTTGGTTTTGTTTTTAAATTTTTTAAAATATCTATTTGTGTTTTAGTTTGGTAATTTCTTTGACATATTTCCAAGTTCACTGATTCTTTTTCAGCTGATGAACCCATACATAAAATGTATTCTACATTTCTATTACTGTGTTTTTAATGTCTAACATTTTTTTGCCATTTGACCTTTCTTATTGCTTTTATTTCTCTGCTGAAATTACTGGTCTGATCTTATGTGCTGTCTATCTTTTCCATTGAATCCTTAACCTATTATTTGTAATAATTTAAAATTTTCTGTCTGATAGTTATTTTTTAAGAATTATTTTATTTTAACTTTATTTATTTTTTTAATTTTGACCAGAGCAGGACAGAGAGAGAGAGAGAGAGAGAGAGAAAGTGAGAAAACCAGCCACCAGGTCCAGGAC
>NW_006204105.1:14687-15339 GCF_000334495.1 Tupaia belangeri chinensis
TCTTAGGGGTGTGGCCTTCATGAGTGGTCCTGCCTCTCCTAGCTGTAGTGCTGGTCCTGATGCTTATTTCTGCCCCTGCCTGAGGGGTAAGAGTTTCTCCCTGTCCATTGCCCAGTTGCTATGATTTTCTGCAGTGACCAAAAGTGATGGTTTTTGCTTTTGCCTTGCAGGTTACAGTTGTTCTGTAGGAAAAATCTGGAAAGGGGAGTTGGGAGAAGCTTTGGCAGTGACTCCTGTCGTTCCCACCTGCACCACTAGGGACGCTTTCTCACAGTGCTTCATGGTCCTCACTGTGAGCGTCTGGTGGCGTTCACAGAGGACAAGTAAAAGGGTACTGGTCTTATGTTTATGGCCCCTAAGGACTTCACATTGTCATGTAGCCCACACTTCCTCCTTGTCAATTCATTAAATTCACACTCGTAAAGCCTGAATTTTCTTACCGGCTTATATGGCCTCTAATGACTTTTACTGCAGGTTAAGAAATGTTTGGGTCCTGTTTCTCTCTGTAAGAGTCTAATCTCTCCAATTTTCTGTTCAGTTGATTGCAAACTCAATTCCCTCATGGGTTCCAGAAAAGTCAACTCTTCACATTACGGCCATCTTTGCTGTTGTGATGCTGGGAGCAATATTCTTTTTTGCTCTCTAAATCTCT
>NW_006204105.1:15406-17473 GCF_000334495.1 Tupaia belangeri chinensis
CAGAATCAAACATAGTTACTCTGTGACCCAGAAATTCCACTCCTAGGCAAATACTCCAAAAAAGTATACATGCTCACAAAACAACTTGTATGAGAGTCTTCAAAACCAACTTTTTCATACATCACAAACTGGAAATACAGAGCATGCCTATCAAGAGTAGAATGAATGCAAAAATATGGTATATACAGTTAATTAAAATACTAATACATGTACAAAAGGTCTTCAACAAATTCATGGAAAATACATATTATAAAAAAATTGCATGGATTTCAACATTTTAGGTTTTCGCTGTAGGGCGTGTGCGCTTGCCAGATAGACAGAGAGAGACAGAGAGACAGAAAGCGGGAAATCACCCCCCAGGGGGGATGGCCACGCCGCAGTCCCTTCTCCTCCATTCTCTTGGGATCTTGGGCACGCACACACACGTGCCCGGAGTGAGTTTTAAGCCACCGGTCCGGGACGTGAATCGTGGTTGACTACGTGGGAGTCCAGCGACATAGCCATTACGCTAACTGCTGGTTCCCTGGATTTCAACATTTTTGACACCAGAATAAACTTATACTTTAATTTCATTTTCCATGAACTTTTTGAAGTCCCCTCATATAAACACTGACAAATCTAAAATACAGTCTTCTGAATGAAAGAAGTCAGATATAAAAATAAATTGTACAGTGGCTTCTATTTAAAAGAAGTTCAAAAATAGGGAAAAAAAAACCCTCTGGTAATAAAATGAGCATAGGTGTTACCTCTCTGGATGACATCAATTGAAAGGAGCATGAAGGAATTTTCTGAGGTGATGAAAATATTCTATAATTTAAGTCAATAGTGGTTGCATGGGTGATATATGTGTAAAAGCCTATCAACATGTACACTTACCACATTTACTTTTACTGTACATGAAATATAATGTGCTTTTCTTTCTTTCTTTTTTTTTTTTCTTTTTTAGATTTTGCCATAGGATGCATGTGCTCACTGGAGAGATGGAGAGGGGGTAAGTGAGAAATCAACCCCCTAGGGGATGGCCCCACCACCATCCCTTCTCCTCCATGCTCTTCTTGAGATTTTGGCACACATGCGCATATGCCCGGCAAGAATTTCAAGCCACAAAGTCCAGGATGGGAACCGTGGTCGACCATGTGGGAATGCAGCACCTTAACCAACACATCACTTGCAGGTGCCTATAATTCACTTCTTAAAAATAAAATAAGGCAAGAGATAATAGCAGGAAGCATTTTTCATTCAGTTCTTATTTTGGGATTGGTGAGGCCTAAGTCCAACTAATTAATAAGACCTTTTTTTTTTTGTTTGGTTTGTTTTGGCATTTTTTCCTTTTTCCGCTGCTCTTTGTATTTCTTCTCTAGAATTTTTACAGGATACCATCTTGTTACCTTTGATCTGGATTATTTTAACTACCTCTAAATAGTTTCCCTGTCTTGGGCTAGATGGTGGTGCAGTGGTAAAACTCCATGCTCTGCTCTGCAAGGCTCACCTACATGGGAAGGTTTGGATTAGTGTCTGGAAACGTCTCTGAGTACACCAGGCATACCTGTGCTCATGATCCAGGCTGGCTGAGACCAGGGATGGGCTGTGGCATCAAGATTCTTTGGGGATACCTGTCTTTCTCTCTCTGTTTCTTTCATCTATGAAAGAAAAAAATATATTTTAATTGTTTTCCTGCCTACAGTGTTGCCTCTTCACGAGTATGCAAAAGGAATGTATTCTCGCAGTGATTAATTTAGAGGAATCAACCTGGTTGGTAGTCCAACCATGGACTCTGACCCAGATGCGAAACTATGCAGATGACATGTACATGTGCATGTATGTGTGCATGTATGTGTTTATGTGTTTTATTGAGGGGAACAGTGTGAGATTACTGTCCCAAAAGCAAAAAGATGACAGGCTGGCAACCCAGGCACTATGGGTGGCAGAAATTTCAAGTAACTTAGGCAGCATGTGTCTGTGTAGCCAAGGGCAAACAAATTCAAGACTTATGTTGTCCTCATGTTTATAGGAGGAACTCATGTCTCTGGAGCACTAGCAAACTTCTCCAGAAGCTGTGGAAGGAGG
>NW_006204105.1:18146-33806 GCF_000334495.1 Tupaia belangeri chinensis
GTTATGTCTCTGGACTCCCACATGGCTGACCCCAGTTTGAGTACCAGACACTTGAAACTCATGCCAGGCACGTGTGTGTGTGTACCCAAGATCCCAGGAGGCGAATGGAGGAGAAGGGATTGTGGTGTGGCCATCCTTCCTGGGTGGAAACAGTCTGTAACTAAAGATGCAGGGTTTTGGCACTTGGAGAAAAATCTTTGCAGCCATAGTTCACAGAACAGATGAGGTTAGGTGGAGTATGAAGAGAAGGCGTTTTTGCTATAGGAAGCATGTGCTCACCAGAGAGACAGAGAGAAACAGAAAGTGAGAAATCACCCTTTAAGGAAGATGGCCATGTCACAATCCATTCTTCTCCATTCTTCTCTCAGGACTTTGGGCATGCATGCACTTGTGCCTGTGTGAATGTTAAAGCTACCAGATCTTGTACTCGAACCAAGGTCAACTACACAGGAGTCCAACAACATAATCATTATGCCATCTGCCAGTTCCAAGAAGCCATTTCTTACCAATGTATTTAGTCTTGGGGTTGAGAAGAAAATAGCTCTTGATACTCTCACAGGAAATCTCATTCTTCTCTCAGTCTATGCCATGGACAGCAGAACCACTGTTACATTCTGACTCCATCTCAAAAGTGTATGTCCTTGTAGAGAAGGACCAACATCCCATGGCCTCTCCATGGCAGGGTGCTGCAGGCCCTGGCCCTGGCAGTAAGAGGTCTGAAACTCCCAATGGCATCTGAGTGCCTGCAGACTAACCCTGAACAAGAGGCCAAAGCTTGGAGCGCAAAGACTGCTCGGTAACCACCCGGGATAAAGTTAGAACAGGGAAGGTACAAAATTCCACACCTCAATCAGACCAACAGAGAAAGAGATCAAGCAAGAAGGGCCATATCAGAGGAACCCTGGAAGACATTTCTGTTTGGTGGTTCTGGTACAAACATCTTGCAAATCTGAGAAGCATAACGGCCTATGGAGATATAGACATGGCACCATATGGCCCTTGACCTGTGGGGACTTAGTGTTTTCTTCTAAGAGAGCAATGGCTCCAGTGGAGACCACATTAGCTCAGTTCCCAACAGAGAGCAGCAATTGCACTTCTTTCTTTCCTAGACAATAAATCATCTCAGAAGGTGAATTATTGAGAATAAAATCATTAGGGACAGCCTAGAGTCTACGATATGTCTTTAAAAACTGATTGTGGTAGGGAGAAGTAAATCAGTCACAAGCTTCAGGGCTTTATTACAGTTAGCAAATTGCTTTCAACACTTCCCAAGCATCACTATGTTGCAACATAAAGATGAGAACCCCTGGTTGAGTGAACAAAAAATTTCCAAATGTAAGTATTATGCAAATTGCATTACATTTTATTTAAACAAATCTTTGTGTGCCCCTACTGTCATGCTATAATGTATCAAAGGCAAAATATGATGGATACTTTCTTCCTAAAAAATATTATGAGTAAAACTTTGCATTATATACTATTCAGCATCAATATCCACTCACATTATCTCACTTAAGAAATTCGGGTGGGGGCCAGCAGGTGGCATGGTGGTTAAGGTGCTGGACTCCCACATGGCTGACCATGGTTTGAGTTCTGAATCTGATGGCTTGCTTTCTCACTTTTCCTTTCTCTTAGTCTCTCTCTGGTCAACTTAAAGAATGGTAACAAATGGAATTAAGTAAATAAATAATTCTTAAAAAAATAAATTCAAGCAACCCTAAGGTTTTAGAGTAGGTAATGTCTAAAATAAATTCTACTCTGGGTCTATAAGTACTATTGCAGAAATTTGTTCATATAAAATATATCATTATATAAATATTACAAAAATGATCATGGAAATCTGCATGAAGTTCTGTATATTCTTTAAAGGTAGGTATAACCTGTTATGGAGCAGAGATTTTCTCAATTATGTTTATAAGTAAATATACTACTTACCACTGATTCTCACAGAAAGCCTCAGATCTTTAGCCTTGGTGGTGGGGCCCACTGCTGTTCACACTAGTACCTTGGCTGGAAAAAAATATTCTGGTAAACTGTTCACTTCCACATGTCATGAAGAAAACCTGCAGTTCCAAAGGCTGCCTAGAGCATGATCATTAACTAATATAAGAACCAAAAATCCTCTTTGATCTCTCCATGCATTCATTTTTCTAGTATGGCCACTTATAAATACCCATGGACTGACCTTTTGGGAGTATCCATCTAATCTCTCTCTAAGCAGCTGTTCTGGGACTCAGAGTACAAATACAATTCAAAAGCAACAGCCTAAATAGAAACTGTAGAACTGGAGCGCAATTAATTCTCTCTTGGATTCATTAAGGTTGAAGCAATCATCTTTTCCCAGCATGCAATGAGATCAAGCTTCCTATTACTTTTGGGATATTTTTGGGTGAATTTCAGTATTGGATTTGATGTTAGGAATTGTGACTGAAACCTGAAAGACTGTCTTCTCTCCTCCACTAGAGAGTAAAGGGGTACGCATGAGTATGGATTTATTTAATTTTATTTTGTAATGCGTGAGAGTGTTTTCTCCATTTGTTCTGCTGGCCAGAGTCATCAACCCTGGACCTAGACTCTCCCTGCTGCATGGTCTGCCAGTTGGCCATGCAGCTGCAGCCATGGTACTAACGGCATAGCTGCTGTCTCACCTCTAAGCCACTCCTCGTTAGGGTTGTTCTCCCAGCATAGTCTTCCTTCCTTCCCCAGCAGCACCTCTGAGACTTTGTGCCTCTTGATTTCTGGTCCTGCTCATGACCTGGTAATGACATTGACTGATGTGGAGTCTAAAGGAAAAAAGACAGTCATCAAATAGCTCAGTAGGGCACAGTTGGGAGAAAGCTGTAACTTTGAAAATCTTGCAGTATTCTACTACACCAAAATTAAAATATTAAAGAGTGTCAAAGTCAAGTCTCGAAAGCTCAAAAATCCCATTAGCAACATGAGTTTTTCCATATGTAAAAGAGAAACACAGAAATGGTGCTTAGTAATGACCTTAGACTCCTTGGTGATTAAAGAAATGCAAATTTCCTTAGGACAGCTATCATAAAAAAGACAGATAGGGAGTGCTTATGAGGATGTGGAGAATTGGACATCTCATTCCTTGATGGTAATAAAGTAAATTGTGAAGACATTTGGAAAACAATCTGGCTATTCCTCAAAAGATTAAGCAGAGTTACTATTGATCCAGCAATTCCACTCTTAGGTATACACCCAAGAGAAATGAAAATAAGAGTTCACCAAACACTTGTACAAAAATATTCTTAGCAATATTTTTCATAACGGCCCAAAAGTGAAAACTTAAACGTTCATTAACTGATGAAGGAACAAATAAAATGTGGTATACCCATACAATGGAGTATGATTTCTCATGAAGAGGAATGAAGTATTAATACAGGTCACAACATGTGTGAAATTTGAAGTATATGTACACACACAATGGAATGCTAGTTAGCCACTAAAAAGAACAAAATCCTAGCATTTGAGATTGAATGGGTGAGCCTGGAGGATAAATAAATAAGTCAGGCACAGAAAGAGAATATCATGTGTTTTTACTCCAATGTGGAAATGAAAAAAAATGATTTCATTAAGTAGAGATTTGAAGGGTGACTGCTAGAGGCTGAGTAGGATGTGGGGGAGAGCACAGAGGACATTAACAAAAACAAAATTTCAGGCAGGAGTCCAGCAACATAACCATTACACCATCTGCTGGTCCCTGCTCTCTTACTCTTTATGTTGTGGCCAGTACTACCTTTCAGAGAATAAAGAGAACACAAAAGAAAAAGTCAAATTTGTGGTATTCAACTTCCTACTCAGTAGCTCCAGTAAAATGTGGAAGAAAGAAAAATTTGGAACTGTTGCTGAGGGTGATATTAGGTTGTCTGAAAAGTCATGACATATTTTTCCATGTTTTTCTACGCAAAAGTGTGTCATGACTTTTCCAACAGCCCAGTATTTCTGGATTATTTTTAGCTTTTTATTCATCTCTTCCCATTGTGCTTTACTATAAACCACATGTTTGCTGAGCTGTGACATAACAAGTTATGGGAATCATGAGAGCTCATTAACTTGTATTTGAAATTATTTTCTTGGTGGATGGTCCTTGAATGAGACTTTGTGTGTCTTAGTTTCCTCTTGTCTGTAGATACTGTTAAGCTATCTCTTTTCCTTAGTGTAAACCACTGGTCAGCAGCCAAATCCAGCATACCATCTTCTTTATAAATGAAAGCTTTATTGGAATACAGCCACAACTATTCATTTACGTATGTCTGTAGCCACTTTTGTGCTACAGTGGCAGAACTGAATAGCTGAGAAAGATATATCCCACAGAGCCTACACTACTTTCTGATTCTTTATAGAAAAAGTTTTCCAATCTCTGGTATAAGCAATTGAGGAGTTCGACAGATGTGGGTTTAAATTATGCCTTCGTTGTTTGTTAACCTTGACCTTAAATGCCTTACCTAGTTTCCATGGTCTTAGTTGCTCAAGATTAGGGTAAGAAGGACCAGCAGATGGCATAACGGTTATGTTACTAGACTCCCACGTAGTTGACCCCAGACCCAGTGACTTAAAACTCACACTGGGTGCATGTGTGTGCATGCCTAAAATCCCAAAAGGAGAATGGAGGAGAAGGGAACAGCATGGTCATCCTCTCCTGCGGGATGATGTCTTGCTTTCTGTCTCTCTGTTTCTCTGTCTCTCCCGCAAGTGCACATGTCCTATAGCAAAAATATCTCTTAAACAATAAATAAAAGATAAGATGGGATAATGTTTGGATTGGAAAGATTTTGTTGAAGTTAAGTAATGAATAGCAGAGCCAGGAACTTGGTTAACCTGTAACATATTCAGTCTCTCCATTATGCTACTACCCCCATTTCAAGCTCCCCTTTAAAAATGCTATTTTCAGGACCAGCAGTTAGCGTAATGGCTATGTCGCTGGACTCCCATGTAGTCGACCGCGGTTTGCGTCCCGGACCCAGTGGCTTAAAACTCACGCCAGGCGCGTGTGCGTGCGTGCCCAAGATCCCGAGAGGAGAATGGAGGAGAAGGGATTGCGGCGTGACCATCCCCCCTGGGGGGTGATTTCTTGCTTTCTGTCTCTATGTCTCTCTCTGTCTGGCGAGCGCACGTGCCCTATGGCAAAAACCTCTCCAAAAAAAAAAAAAAAGAAAAAAAATGCTATTTTCCCTCCATATTTCTCTAGATTGACTTAAATGCTATTTATGCTAATAATAAAATAATGTTTTTTATTTATTGTCCTGCCCTCCCTAACATTTTCTTGCCATTTCTCCCAGCTCTATTTTTAAGCAACCAGTATAAATCTAAATCCACATATTTTTCTTTTATAATACAAATACTTACGGTCCACCCTTATGGTTGTATTTGCTCTTTGTTTTACAATTACGTTTTCTGAACATATTTTCATAAGAATCCTGTGAGGAAGGAAAGTAGACTTCATTATCCACATTTTTAGGTAATAAGATTTCCTCTGAAACTGGAGTTTAAAATCGCTGGAATAAAATATTATATAAAGCTGCAAAATGGTGCAACTGTTGAGATTAGACCTGCTGCCTCTAAACTTCCTTATCACAATACTCCCTAACTCCTGCTCAGGAACCTGGAGGTTACCTCTTAGGCCTCTCTTCCCTCATCCCTTGCTCAAATCTGATTCTTCAGCAAATGCTATTGATCCTCTATCTCAAATATATTTCAAATGTAAGTATTTATTTTCCTCTTCATGGCCAAACACAAAAACACTGTCCACATGGCTGATCCCTTCTTATTCTTTGGGTTTCTGCTTGAATATCACTTCTCAGAAGCCTTCTGATCATCAATACAGGTTTGGATTTGCTTTGCTTTTTATTTCCTGTAGCATCCTTTTTTATTTCCTCCAAATAATGTGTAGTGATATTTATTTATATCACTTTTGGTTATCAACTTTTCCCTGGTGAATAAATGTAGGATGAACAAGAATCACATCTACTCAGTTCACTTCTGTATACATTGCCTAGCCCATAACTGACTCTCAGTAAACATGTATTTATTTCATGCCAGAGGGCATGTACACTCACCAAAGAGAGAGAAAGGAAACATCCCTCAATGGGACATTGTCACACCACAATTCCATCCCATCAGGATTTTGAGCATGTGCACACATGTACCTGGCATGTTTTTCAAGCCGCCTGGGGTGGGATTGGCATGGTCAGTTAGGAGGATCTGGCTTCCTAGGCATCGAGCTTTAACACTGTGCTACTGCCCCCATTCTTTTTATTATTTTAAATGAATTTTTATTATTTTTATATTACATTTAATCACATATATCTTCACAGCGTTTAACATTTCTTTTTCCAGCATGATTACCATGCATATCAGTCAAGACAATGACATTACTAGCCACATCATCATCAACAAAAGCTTTTCTTTTTTTTTCAGGTTATTATTATCATTTTATTCTTATTTTTTTAAGCATTCAATTGCTATACATCATTTGGCTTGTAAAGATAATTTACTTAACATGAAACACACCCAGTTCAGTTGAGAATTCTATGTGTTATCATCAACGGGTAATAAATAAACTATTTCTGTGTCCCACAAATGTCATGCCCATTTTTTCTCTTGCTTTTCTTCTCTATGTTTCCCTTCTTCCCCCACACCCCATTCCACACTGTCTTCAGCATCCATAACCATTTTCACTGCTTTTATGTCCTCCAATATCTTAATCTCTACCATAGAATGAGAACAGTCGGATATATTAAGTGGAGACATATATTTCAGAAAAGTCGGATATATTAAGTGGAGACATATATTTCTTTCATAGCCTAGCTTGCCCGACTCCACAATGAATATTCCATATTAGACCATTTTCTATCAAATGCCAGCATCTTGTTTTTTTACGTCTGAATAGTATTCCATAGAGTATATGTGCCACACTTTTTAAATCCACTCATCTGTTCATGGAAATTTGGGTTGGTTCCATGTCTCAGTGATCATGAGTAATGCCGCAATAAACATTGATGTGCAAGCGCTTGCTTTTCTTCTCTCTATGTTTCCCTTCTTCCCCCACACCCCATTCCACACTGTCTTCAGCATCCATAACCATTTTCACTGCTTTTATGTCCTCCAATATCTTAATCTCTACCATAGAATGAGAACAGTCGGATATATTAAGTGGAGACATATATTTCTTTCATAGCCTAGCTTGCCCGACTCCACAATGAATATTCCATATTAGACCATTTTCTATCAAATGCCAGCATCTTGTTTTTTTTACGGCTGAATAGTATTCCAATCTTTTTTTTTTTTTCAGGTAAGCCACTTAAGTTTCCTGTGTATTCTGGTTATCAGTCCCTAACTTAAGCTACTGCCTTCATTCTAAGCTCCCTTTAAAAATGTTATCTTCCCTCCATATTTCTCTAGATCTACTAAAATGGACAATAAACACGTATTCTATAAGTGAATCAATAAGAAGACTTATTAAAACAGAGAATATTATTATATATTGCTTTATCACCTTGAAAGTTTAGTCATGGGGGCAAAGAAGTGGTGTGGTAGTTGCAGTGTGAGACTCCAACATGGCGGGCTGACTGTGGTTTGAGTCCTGGACCTGGCAGCTTGCTTTCTCACTTTCCCTCTCTCTCTTGTTATGTCGCTCTGATCAAATTAAAATAATAATAATGAATAAAATTAAATAAATAATTATTTTTAAAAAGTTTAGTCATGGTAGTATAGCTTTTCTGACACATCTAAATCTTTAAATCAGCTGAAGAGAAAGTGTCATGTTGTGACAAACATAAAAATCTCAATTTCACAATGACCATAACTAGATTATTTAGTTAACCAATCATCTCAGCCAAAAAAATGGATCTATGCATTGCTACAGCATGAACTTGTGGGATAACAATGTACTAGTAACAATAGCAATAGCTAAATGTCAGATACAGTTTCTGTTCTAAATGTTTTCATACATTTATTTCCTTTTATTCTTAAAACATCTTTAAGAAAAAAGTATCATTATTATTCCAGTTTTGAAATGAGTAGACTAAATTCTAGAGAGGGTAGATGAATGCCCAGTGTCATGTAAGTAATAAAACCAGAAAAATTTGGAGATCAGAATAAATGTGCAGCTCTCTGAACTAGTCAAAGCACCTTCCTATCCCTGAACATTATTATCCTCATCTGTAATAGAACCAGGACAGGTGCATTCTTCTCTGATATTGTGTGATATTTTGTATCTGCTTATTTTCCATGCTCCAAGATAAAACCATATAACAGAGCGAGGCTGAGAAATTCAATAGTCTCCTAGGGTTGGTATAATTGTTTATTCATCTGTCTTCATGGGATATAAAGGTCAAGGATAAGACGAAGATTTTAGTGTGTATATTGGTGTGGTAGACCAAGTAATAGTTCCCCTCCCAAGGAGGTCCATCCTTAATCCTTATATCCTGAGAATATGCTCTGTTACCTACATAATGGACTTTGTAAATGTACTCAAAACCATGAACCTTAATGTATGGAGATTATCCAAGATTATCTGGACTTTATATTATAGAATCACCTTAGAAGCAGACAAATTTCTCCAGCTCTGATGAGAAGATAGGTAGCAGTGAAGATGAGGTAGAGGGACAGAATATGAGGGATTCAAAACATGAGAGACTCAATCTACCATGGCCATCTCTGAAGAGGGCCCGAGACTAAAGAATACAGGTAGCCTCTGTGGCTGAGAATGATCCCTTTTTGACAGCCAGAAAAGAACAAGGAGCCCATATCCTACAACCACAAAGAACTGAATTCTTCCAACAACCTGCATGAGCCTTGAAAGGAAGTCTCCTCTAGAGCATTCAGAAATAAATAAAGCCTTGCTGACATCTTGATTCCAGTCATTTAAGTCAGTTATTCAAGGATCCAGTCAAGCCATGGTATACCTTGATTTCTGTCCTATAGAATTGTGAGATAATAAATGTATGTGTGTGTTTTGTTCATTTGTTTGTTTGCTATAGGGCATGTGTGCTCACCAGAGAGAGACAGAAATAGAGAGAAAGGGAAAATAAGAAATCACTCCTCTCCTGTGCTGCCTAAATTTATATATCTTTCCATTTGTCTAAATGAAAAAAAAAAAAACTCACCCCTCAGGGGGATGGCTATGCCACAGTCCCTTCTCCTCCATTGTCTTCTCAGGATTTTGGGCATGCTCACATATACACCTGGCATGTTTTTCAAGCCACTGGGTCTGGGACTTGAACTGTGCAGTTGGTCATGTAGGATCCAGCCATCTTAACCACCACATCACCTGACTGGACCAATTTGTGTTGTTTTAAGGTGCTAAATCTGTGGTAATTTATTATGGTTTCTCATTTGGGATACTCAGGATATATTTAGTCTTTATTATAACATTTTATAGACATAAATTTAAGTTTTAACTATACTTCCTACTGTCTGAGCTTCTCAATAGTGTATCTGGATTGAATGTTGAACATAAATTCTCATTTAACTTAAATAGTAATAAACAATGTTTGTGGTCCTTCTCAGGAAAGCTTCTTGAGCACCAGTCCAAGTGCTCCAATATGTGTTGTAAGAATTGTGGCTTCTTGTCATGATGTAAAAACAGCAACTAGTTTTGCCTTCTCATCTAAATAATTAAAAACTTGGAAAACAATAAAAGAAAAAAAGTATTTTCAGATACGAAACAATAGGTGAACAAAAAACAATATTGAGAGAAATGAAACGAATAAACACTATGAATGCCCCAGGTCACTGCATGGAGAGGGACTCCAGGCTACAATGCAAGGAGGGAGTACATGACAGAGCCCAGAAGTTTCCCTTCATTGGTGAGACAAAATTCAGAGTTTGAGAGACCAAGGTCCCTAGATTTCCTGCAGCAGAGTCCTAGAAAGGAGAGAGATGCACATGAAGAGAGAACCTCAGCGATCTACAGAGGATTCCCTTCAACTTTTCTGCAGGATGCTAATCGACTCATAAGAGCCAAGGGAAAGATCATTAAAGAAGGTGGATTGCAATAATTTCCAGAGATCCCAGAGCTAGGAATAGTTTTTGTTAAAAATAAAGACAGCTTGGGCCAGCTAATGGTATAGTGGTTAAGTTGACTGGATCCCACATAACTGCATGTGTAGTTTGAGTCCTGGACCCAGTGTCTTGACAAACACACCAGACTTATATGAATGCATGCCCCAAATCCCAAAGTGAGAAATGGAGGAGAAGGGGTTGTGGTATAGCCATCCCCCATGGGGGTTGGGGGAGCTTTCTCACTGATCCTCTCTCACTCTGTCTCTCTCCAGCAAATACAAAGAACTCTTTATTCGTTTGTTTTTGGAGAGGGTTTTTTTTTTTTTTCAGGATCTTGGGCACACATGCACACACACGTGGCATGAGTTTAAGCCACCAGGTCCTGGACTTGAACCACGGTCGACTACATGAGAGTCTAGCGACATAGCCATTATGCTAACTGCTGATCCCTACTCTTTTTTTTTTTTATATTTCAAATTTATTGCTTTTATTAATATCATTACTATTATTAATGACTTTTTGATTTGACAATTCTCCCACCTCAATAAACAAAGTTTTAAAGAATTTTTTTTTATTCTTTCAACAACAACAACAAAAAGTGTTTCACATCTTCTCAGTGAATATATCTCACAATCTGTTTTTTTTTTTTTATACATTTTTTTCTTTATTTACATTCATTCACTGTACATCATTATAGCATACAAAATGAGATTTTTCCATTGAGAATACACTGTATATTGGCTCAATCAAGCACATCAACATATGTGTTATTGTCAACAAATCATTTTCCATTTCTTGTTTTCTGTATATTTTGCCTTTTTTCCCATCCTTGATTCCCTATCTCACCCTCTGCCATCTCCCACCCTCCTCCCACACTGTGTCTGGTATCTATTGTTGCTTTCTATGCCTCCCCCATTTTATTGTTTCACTAAATATCTTAATAAATCTAAATATTTTCAATAGCAAGCACAGCTGATATGTACATATCCATGAACACAAGACTGACTTTAGGCATAAACCTCAGTGAATAGAATGAACATACTGTAAAGTAGCACCTAACTAGGGCTATATAGCTTAACTGCAGTCATCAAATAGGTATTTCTAGTGCCTTTTTTTTTCTTCTGAAATTTTTTTTTCAAAGGGCCCTGTAAAATGCCTCTCCTTAAAAAAATTCTAAAAAGTAAAAAAATAAAAAAAAGAGAGAGCGAGAGCGAGAGAGAGGACAGAGACAGACGTAGAGAGAGACAAAGGCAGATAGAGACAGGAGACTTGAAAGGGATCTTCCTACCACGCGAGTTCTGGATGCTGGAGGCCCAGTTATCAGTGGGACATCTTCCTTTCTCCCCAAATGGCTAGATCACAGGAGCCATGGAGCTGGCTGCCTCTTGAAGAAGGGCTGTTCTGGGAGGAGGAGAGGGGATTATTAACAAGATAAAGCGCTAGGTAGGAGGGGCCAAAGGGCCCTGTAAAATGCCTCTCCTTAAAAAAATTCTAAAAAGTAAAAAAATAAAAAAAAGAGAGAGCGAGAGCGAGAGAGAGGACAGAGACAGACGTAGAGAGAGACAAAGGCAGATAGAGACAGGAGACTTGAAAGGGATCTTCCTACCACGCGAGTTCTGGATGCTGGAGGCCCAGTTATCAGTGGGACATCTTCCTTTCTCCCCAAATGGCTAGATCACAGGAGCCATGGAGCTGGCTGCCTCTTGAAGAAGGGCTGTTCTGGGAGGAGGAGAGGGGATTATTAACAAGATAAAGCGCTAGGTAGGAGGGGCCAAAGGGCCCTGTAAAATGCCTCTCCTTAAAAAAATTCTAAAAAGTAAAAAAATAAAAAAAAGAGAGAGCGAGAGCGAGAGAGAGGACAGAGACAGACGTAGAGAGAGACAAAGGCAGATAGAGACAGGAGACTTGAAAGGGATCTTCCTACCACGCGAGTTCTGGATGCTGGAGGCCCAGTTATCAGTGGGACATCTTCCTTTCTCCCCAAATGGCTAGATCACAGGAGCCATGGAGCTGGCTGCCTCTTGAAGAAGGGCTGTTCTGGGAGGAGGAGAGGGGATTATTAACAAGATAAAGCGCTAGGTAGGAGGGGCCAAAGGGCCCTGTAAAATGCCTCTCCTTAAAAAAATTCTAAAAAGTAAAAAAATAAAAAAAAGAGAGAGCGAGAGCGAGAGAGAGGACAGAGACAGACGTAGAGAGAGACAAAGGCAGATAGAGACAGGAGACTTGAAAGGGATCTTCCTACCACGCGAGTTCTGGATGCTGGAGGCCCAGTTATCAGTGGGACATCTTCCTTTCTCCCCAAATGGCTAGATCACAGGAGCCATGGAGCTGGCTGCCTCTTGAAGAAGGGCTGTTCTGGGAGGAGGAGAGGGGATTATTAACAAGATAAAGCGCTAGGTAGGAGGGGCCAAAGGGCCCTGTAAAATGCCTCTCCTTAAAAAAATTCTAAAAAGTAAAAAAATAAAAAAAAGAGAGAGCGAGAGCGAGAGAGAGGACAGAGACAGACGTAGAGAGAGACAAAGGCAGATAGAGACAGGAGACTTGAAAGGGATCTTCCTACCACGCGAGTTCTGGATGCTGGAGGCCCAGTTATCAGTGGGACATCTTCCTTTCTCCCCAAATGGCTAGATCACAGGAGCCATGGAGCTGGCTGCCTCTTGAAGAAGGGCTGTTCTGGGAGGAGGAGAGGGGATTATTAACAAGATAAAGCGCTAGGTAGGAGGGGCCAAAGGGCCCTGTAAAATGCCTCTCCTTAAAAAAATTCTAAAAAGTAAAAAAATAAAAAAAAGAGAGAGCGAGAGCGAGAGAGAGGACAGAGACAGACGTAGAGAGAGACAAAGGCAGATAGAGACAGGAGACTTGAAAGGGATCTTCCTACCACGCGAGTTCTGGATGCTGGAGGCCCAGTTATCAGTGGGACATCTTCCTTTCTCCCCAAATGGCTAGATCACAGGAGCCATGGAGCTGGCTGCCTCTTGAAGAAGGGCTGTTCTGGGAGGAGGAGAGGGGATTATTAACAAGATAAAGCGCTAGGTAGGAGGGGCCAAAGGGCCCTGTAAAATGCCTCTCCTTAAAAAAATTCTAAAAAGTAAAAAAATAAAAAAAAAGAGAGAGCGAGAGCGAGAGAGAGGACAGAGACAGACGTAGAGAGAGACAAAGGCAGATAGAGACAGGAGACTTGAAAGGGATCTTCCTACCACGCGAGTTTTGGATGCTGGAGGCCCAGTTATCAGTGGGACATCTTCCTTTCTCCCCAAATGGCTAGATCACAGGAGCCATGGAGCTGTCTGCCTCTTGAAGAAACCCTACTCTTTTTCTTTTTTTCTTTTGATAGAGATTTTTCCTATAGAGTATGTGCACTTGCCAGAGAAAAAGAGAGACAGAAAGCAAGAAATCCCCCCTGAAGGGGGGAATAGCTACACTGCAGTCCCTTCTACTCCGTTCTCTACCTGTAATCTTTTTTTGGAGAGGCTTTCACTATAGGGCGCGTGCGCTCGCCAGACAGAGAGAGAGACAGAGAGACAAAAAGCAAGAAATCACCCCCCAGGGGGGAAGGTCACGCCACAATCCCTTCTCCTCCATTCTCCTCTCAGGATCTTGGGCACGCACACACATGCGCCCGGCGTGAGTTTTAAGCCACCGGGTCCGGGATGTGAACCGCGGTCGACAACGTGGGAGTCCAGCGACATAGCCATTATGCTAACTACTGTTTCCCTCTACCTGGAATCTTGGGCATGTAGGTACACACATCTGGCATGAACAGAAAGTAATCTCTTTCCAAAGCCTCTTCATCTTGTACCATATTTCAACTTTTTCCTTCATCTCTTCCTCTAAGTCTTCAAAACTATGGTTGGTAACTGTTGGTCTTGCCTTTTATTGGAAAGAAATTTTTGCCATTTAGTGACTGGGAAACAATCTGTTCTATGAATTTTATTTTAAATTATTGCAACGGGGACTGAAAAAATTAATGTATTAGAGTTTATAACTTTCTCTTTTCTTGACTGCTATCTTGCCTCTAGGCCTTCTGTCAAGCTAATCAAAATATTTATAGAAAGATCTGAAAATTGGAAGATAAGATAAACACCAGGAATTTGTTCTTTTTTTTGCTCTTTTTATTTTATTTTATAATTTCTTATTCACTATTAATCATTGTACCTCTCTATAACACACAATATGAATTTTGAAAGTATGCATACAATGCATGACAATCAGATCAATGATATTATTGTCTATATAACATTTTCAACAGAGAAGTTTACATTCTTATATCTACATCTACCCTCTACTCCCACACAATCTCTGACTTTTACACTTGTCCTTCCTACTATTATATCTTCAGATCATTCACTTTCTGTCATAGAGTGCAAATATTTGGTATATTGAGTGGGGCTATACAGTGTTTGTCTGTCATAGTCTGGCTTACTTCACTTAGCATTAAATCGTCTATATTCATCCATTTTGTATCAAATGACAGGGTCTCCTTGTCCCTTATGGACGAGTCGTATTCAATACTGTACATATGCCTATGTGCCAATTTTTTTTTTTTTTGAGAGGTTTTTGCTATAGGGCGTGTGTGCTCACCGGAAAGACAGAGAGACAGAAAGTGAGAAATCACCCCCCAGAGGAGATGACCACGCCACAATCCCTTCTCCTCCATTCTCCTCTCGAGATCTTGGACATGCACGCACACATGCCCGGAGAGAGTTTAAGCCACAGGTCCGGGACTCAAACAGTGGTTGACTACATGGGAGTTCAGTGACATAGCCATTATGTTACTGGTCCCTGTGCCACAATTTTTCAATCAAGTCATTAGTTTTCAGACATATAGGTGCATGCATAGCCAAAATCCCAGAAGGAGAATGAAGGAGAGGGAATCGTGGCATGGCCGACCCCCAACCCTGCCCGGCCCAGGAGTGATTTCACACTTTCCTTCTCACTCTCTCTGTTTCTTTCTGGTAAATGTATACACCCTATGGCAAAAACCTTTGAAAATTTTAAATACTAAAGACAAAGAGACCATCCTAAAAAGAGCAAGTACAGACAAAAGAAGAAAGAAAGGAAAAAAACTTACTGTCTAGCTAACTGCTGGTCCCAGCGTAGATTTTAGAAACGAACAGAACAGGCCCAGACATGGTAGGGTGTGCTGGTAGACACTACAGTTTAGCAGGCTGAGGCCACATGGAGGCCTAGTTTGTATTCTCAGTTGACCCTAAAGGCCTGGGTGGCACTTACCTTTATCCCCAGCCACTTGGGAGCCGGAGGCAGGAGGATTGCAAGTTTGTAGTCAGTGTAGGCAACATAGCAAGACCCTTTCTGAAATTAAAAAAAAAAAAAGGGCCATCAAAAGGCAGCAGGTTTATACAAATTAGATTTCAGAGCAAAGGACTAAGAGGAACATTACATCATAAGAACCAACCCCCATTTTTGCCCTTAAAAACGCACAAGGTGGGGAACCAGAAGTTAGCGTAATGGCTATGTAACTGGACTCCCACGTAGTTGACCGGGGTTCGCGTTCCAGACCCAGTGGCTTAAAACTCACGCCAGGCGCGTGTGCGTGCGTGCCCAAGATCCCGAGAGGAGAATGGAGAAGGGATTGCGGCGTGACCATCCCCCCTGGGGGGTGATTTCTCGCTGCTTGTCTCT